>NW_026883312.1:0-48990 GCF_032173495.1 Musca vetustissima | reverse complement strand
GGCGTAACAGTGGATTAGGTTAACAAACGAACTAAATAAGATATATATCAGTGTGGTTAGGATTGCCTTAATAATATCAAGGATGTTTTAATACTTCTTAAGTAAGGCAAACACTTCTGAAGGGCTCGTAATATAATGCATTAAGAGTCCTTTTTATGTAAACTTTTGTAACATTTCTATTTGTTATCCACAGTTTGGCTAGCACTTAAAAAATATATTTTATTTAACCCAAAGAATTGAAGTGAAAATATTAAAAAAAGAAAGCTTGTTTGGGGTTCGTCTTCAAAAACTGTTCTTAACCAGTGAGCGGAGCAGTATAATCGGACGAGACCGATCATACGATACCCTACACAACTACCACGGAACTCTAACTTTCTAAGGATTTTTATTCCTAACCTGGGGAATATTTCGTGATAGTTGCACCCTCTTGCTCGTTTAGAGGTCAAAAGCATCTCTTCAGTACACCATACTTGCCCATATTCTCTTCGCCGTGGGTTGTTTTGTGATGTTCGGCTTATAATTGTGGCCTATAGATTGACTTGAAAAAAAAACAAAAAAAAATATGTTTTACGTCCACTTCCTCTCAAAGTTATTATCTAACAATCACCGGAAATTATAGGCGTTGTCCTTGACCATAACTGGAACATCTTGGATCATTTCAAAGCGATTAGCGCTATATTTCCGCCCTCCTTTGTGTAATGGATTACTAAATAATATCTGAATACGTAAGCTCCTGTAAATATTTACGTGTAACTCCCACATCCGAGTATATACGACAATATAATTGGTATCAATTTAAAGGCTAACCTCCTTTAGGATATACTAACAACTTCTCGGGTCTATGTCCTCCAGGAGTAAATATATACTCTATAGAATACAAATGTTGTCATTTTTCACCCGCTAAATAATGAGAGATCTTTATCAAAACAGCCATGCTGATTCTCTGGCTCGATCCCCTTCTCCGCGTAAAAATTCGCGAAATTTGGGCCATAATTGCGGCTTCTGGAGCGACCAGAAAAACCGATAAAAATTAAGTTGTTGGTCCAAAAACAATAGGGGTCTTCATTGGGCAGAACCCATCCTACATGCAAAATTTCGTGAAGATTGGTCCATAACTGTGGCCTGTATCATGTTTACAAATTATAACGGACGGACGGATACACATGTCTAGATCGACTCAGCTAGTCGAGATATGACTATCGGTATACTTAAAGGTGGGTCTAGGACCAATATTTCGCCGTGTTACAAACTCTGGGGCTGCACAAAGCTATAATACCCTGACAACATAGTTGTGTAGGGTATAACAAGTCTAGCGACTTTAAAAAGTTCTAGTAACTTCGAAAAACAAGTCAAGAATTTGATTAAATACATGCAAAAAAAAAAAATAATTGTCTTACCCCCCACAATTGTTTGTTATACCCCTTTATGATACTATATTATATATGATACTAAAAATATATAAATATATATATATATATATATATATATATTTAATTTTACACTTAAGGGAAACTTCCCCATTCCCGATTTTAAATTTTAACTATTTAAAGAAAAGTCCTTCTTTCCGAATCTCAATACTCTAACGGAATTAGAAAGTTTACATATCTGTATCGGGTATGAAAAATGACAGACATAAAAAACTACTTTTTGGAAATCGTCTTTTTTTGACCGAACTGAGCTGGAAAATAAGGAAGATCTTGATCAATATAATACCCTACACAATTACCACGGAACGCAAACTTTCTGAGGATCTCTATTCCGAGCCTAGGTAATATTTCGGGTTATTTGCACCCTCTTGACCGATTCTTTCTTACACTGCCAATTATTCAGAATTTTGTAATTTTAGATTTCAGATTCTCTTTCTCGTGTGATGAAAACACAAAAAAATATTGTTTTAGGTCCATCATCCCCAACTATTATCCTTGGCCATAACCAGAACTGCATGTGGCTTCTAGAATGACCAGTAAAACCGTGTAGGGTATTATTAGGAATACCATTATCTGAGGGTTAAATCTTTTCCTCGACCGATATTGGCAATTTTAGGCCAAAAAATTACCATCTTGTGGGAGCCAAAATAGTATCTTTGGGAGTATCTTTCATTTAATTTCTGTTTGTTCGGTTAAAAATCGTGTATAATTCCCAAAATTCCGAATATTTAGGGTATCGTTATATGGGGGCTATACCAAAACATACATTAATATATCCCTTTTTAAATAAAAAATCCTAGGACCAGTTGTAATGCATTTTCAATATTTCGAATCTCAATCATCCATATTGCGAACTCGGTCGTCGGTCCACGTTTTTAAAACCTCCCGAAAAATATTTTGTTGAAGGTATCGGTAGAAACATGTAGCTAACAGACAAAAATTGATCTGGGATCAACCAACCTTGCGAGACTGGCGGAGACTCAAATTCAAAACTCTGAATGAATATAAGATCGGAAACGAATATAAGATCGACACAACCGTCTTAGAATGCTGGAGGAGGAAGGAGACTGATAAGATGATGGAAAAAACGAGCAGCAGAATGAACTATATTGCTTCAATGCTGAACTTTCCTTCACTTGTTCAAATGCGGCGAAGGGGATAAGGTTTCCAGAAGAGGAGGCGAATTGGGAACCAGCAAGAGACTGCCACGAAAATTCATAGAGAGATTGCGGCAAACCTAGCTCCAATATCCCCTATATATAATGGCCCCGTTTCAATGTCAGTAGTTTAACAGGTTTAACAGCATATTCGCTCTATATTGGTTGTAATATAGAATTTTCGATAAATTATTTCCATAAAAATCCATGTTATGACATACTCATTGCATAAAGGGGTCCACATCTTTTCGATTTTTAACCGCATTCTCTAACCAAAGTAGTTATAATGTGTGGATGCAAACATTTTTGCTGATAGAATAGAATCATGTTTTGGCATTGCTATCGTCCCATTTTGGATGCTTTGATAGTGTTAATCGATGTGACGTTCCATGTTCCACAAAAACCTCTAAATAGATTTTACTGAAATTTTCACCGTAAGTCAGCCAACACATGTAAGTAAGATAGGCAAGATAAACTTCGAAAATTCCGCTATGGCGAGGAATTATAGCATCAACAGTAATCATACCTCTGGACTAATATTAATTTTCTATGCATATATTTGAATATTTTAAATAAATCGGCTCATAAAATTTGTATAATACGCAGATAATAAAATTTTTATGATACGCAGATAATAAATACAAATCTTAAGTGACCAGGAATTAAAAAAATTGGTCCAAATCGATAATTTTCGACTCATAATTTTTGGTCCTTTTATGTTATTATCAGTAATGATAAAAACGCTAACGTCTGCTGTTTTTCATCTCCCCATTATCTACATATTGGAAGAAAATTTGTGTAAAATGAAAATTTTTTGACATTTTAATTTTTACATTTTGTCAATTTGTGAAAAAAAATAAAATTTTGGATTTTTGATTTGAAAAATTCAACCCCCATTGAAGAATAATACTATGAATTCAAAATGGGAGATATCCAAAAGAGAAATGATGATTGTGGAATAAAAGTTATAAAAGTCCGAAATCTGTGGTGGATTATCATTATAGCTGATATATTTCGAGGATCTATAGATGAAATAACTAACTCAAATGCCACAAATCCTATCTTCGGACTTGATCCTGGTTTCTTTAAAATAACAAAACTATATCTAGGTTCGGTAAAAATATTATGATGTGATAATACATTATTGTGAATTTTTCTTGGCAATAAAACAATTAAAAATACACAACTCAAATTTAACAAGGATCATACGTCAGGTACCTAAGCGATAATAATCGGAGTGAGAAAGGGATCTCAATCATACCATGGGGAAATAGTTGAGAATACAGACATAAAAAATTGCTGTAATGTACCACTGTTATTCAAAGATTATTTAAAAATGTATTTGTATTCTATTGAATCGAATCAAATATACTAATATATAGACCGGCTGCTATGAAATTATTACTGATACACTACGAAATACCTACAAATAGTTTTCGACGTTAACTATCCAATGATAATAACTTTAGTAGGGGCAGCGAAGCGCCACGGGTTCAGCTAGTACCTTATATAAAGCGAAAAATAAAACCTGTATTTAATTCTGAAGACCTGAGAATATATCAGATATATACCCTCAGGTATATATCGCATGACCCTTTTTATACCCTTCACCACACTGTGGTACAGGGTATTATGTCTCTGTGCATATGTTTGTAACAGGCAAAAGGAAACGAGACAGACACATGGTTCCTTTTGAGAATATGCATAGAATCACTTTCTGAGTCGATTTGCGCATGTCCGTCTGTCCGTCCGTCCATGTATTTTTGTGAACAAAGTACAGGTCGCATTTATGATCCGATTTGGATGAAATTTGGCATAGGCCACTTATTTGGCCCAAGGACAAACCCTATTGAAATTGGGAAAAATAGGTTTAGATTTAAATATAGCTCCCATATTTATTTTCGTCCGATTTAATGTAAATGGTGCACCAAAGTCCCTATATATCTCTCGATTTGCACGAAATTTGGCACAGCGTAATGAATTAAGTCTAGAATGATGTGTGTTAAGTTTCCTGAAAATCGGTTCAGATTTATATATCGCTCATATATATTTCCGACCGATTTGAAGTAAATGGGGCACCAAAGTCCCTATATATCTTTAGATTTGCACGAAATTTGGCACAGCTTATTGAATTAGGTATAGAATGATGTGTATTAAGTTTCCTGAAAATCGGTTCAGATTTAGTTATAGCTCCCGTATATATTTTCGTCCGATTTAATGTAAATGGTCCACCAAAGTCCCTCTATATCTTTCGATTTGCACGAAATTTGGCATAGTGTAATGAATTATGCCTAGAATGATGTGTGTTAAGTTTCGTGAAAATCGGTTCAGATTTAGATATAGCTCCCATATATATTTTCGTCCGATTAAAGGTAAATGTTATACCAAAGTCCCTTAATATCATTCGGTTTGCACGAAATTTGGCGCAGCGTAATGAATTGCAGAATGACATGTTTATTCATCCAATTTCATTTAACTGGTCCTTTAAAAATGCGGCGTCTGTTAGGATTCATCTGTTGAAAATACCCAAAGGTCGTACTCCATCTTTGAGGTATATTTTCGATGTAGGTCGATGTTTTGACGTAGTCCGCATATGAAGAAGGACACTTCTTGTTTTCGGTATTTTGGAGATTTTACTTGCATTCTTGAAGAAGTGGTTTTATTGTTATCATTTCAGACATTTGGTGTATAAAAATATTTCTCAAAAATTGTTTTATATACGTCCAAGTTCTTTGATTGCTTCATTCAGTGTGTTGCTTTTCAATTTCGGTCCATGTTTGGACATTCCATGTTTGGTCTTCCTTATTTTCGATATTTTAAAGGATTTTGATATGCCGGATTCCGATGAAAAAACTTTTTCCCAGAAAATTATCAATATGGGCTCATGTTTTTAATAGCCTCTCTACAAGGTCAATTTTCGCATTCTTGTAGTTCCCGGACCAGTTTTTGATAGTTTATTTTCTTAGGCATAATGAGCCTAAGGCAGCCTATTTAAAATCACGTGGATACCGATATTTTTAAAGAAATTTTCAATGCTCATCATATAGTTAAACCCCACACCATGTGGTGTGCATTGAACATTTCTTAAAAATATCGGTATCTCTATATGGAGACCATGTGATTGTAAAATGTTAATTAAATCACCAAAAACTGGGCCAAGAATTTCAACTTCAAGGTTCGGCCAAGCCCTGAAATTTTACTACGTTTTTACAAGTTTCAGAAACACATTCGTAGCTGAAGCTACCACCATATATGTCTTCGTAAATAGTTGTAGGCGTATTTTCTCAAAAACTCTTCTTTAAACAAATGTTCTGATAGCCCCAATATTTTCAGACCATACGTCTAGCGGAGCATCTTTTAAAACTATACTAGAACTACAAGTCTTATAATAGTCCACGATACTTCAAACACGATATATGGCTTCAATTACCAGGATTTCAATGTCCATATTTATTATTTATTATTAGTATATAATGCTCCACAACTTAACCCAATAGACTTCCGAAAGATTTAATGAAAATTATTCTTTCTAGTGATATATTTTTAATAGTTTCTCGCGATATTTCCATACAAAAATGAAAATTACTCATCTTAAAAAAACTCCTCACCAATGCTAATGTCAAAAACCTTATTATAAATATTCCAAAGGCATTTGTCTAATTAAAATAACGTTTCAGTTTTAAATACTTCACACATTCCTAAAAAAAATTAAAATGAACATATCCACGTTGCTCTACGTTCATCATCCGTGTGATGATGATTTTGTAGTTATTTTCCATTCGAAAATAGTTATAATTTTCATTTTAATTTGTTATGAAAATTAGCAAATGTTGTTAAATGTGATGGCACAGCAAAAGCAAAGCAACACCAACAGCATAACATAATTTTTGTTGTTGCTGTTGTTATTTTTATTGTAATAAATGAATGTTTGCAAAATTGTTAATTTGCATGTTATTCTGTTATTAAGAATCATCCCATACCATCCCATCCCCATTGTTGCGCATTGAAGTTTCTTTCGTCTTCAAATCGTAATTGTTGCTTGTTTCATTTGGATGATTGAATTTAATGGGATTTTCCCCCTGTTTTTTTTTCCTTCGTAAATAATTATTTTTATTAATATTAGTTTTATTTAAATAATTAGTTGTATTTTAGCTATTAGTTATGTTTAAATTGTATGTTTTTGTTTTGGAAATTCCATTTTGGCTTTCACTTTGACTAAATTTCGGTATTTAATTAAATACAATTAAAAATTCAAATCTGATAGTGAATAATTAATTTTTGTCCGCTTTTCTTGTCGCTCCAGAGGCCGCAATTATGACCCAAATATCTCGAATTTTTACATGGAGAAGAGAATTGGGCCAAAGAATAAGCATGCCTGTTTTGATAAAGATCGGTCAATATTTAGCGGGTCAAATGGACCCTGACTTTTGTGTGAAAAATGACAGAATTTGTATTCTATTGCGTATATATTTACTTCTGAAGGACATAGGGCCGAGAATATATCCAAGAGGAGTGGTTGACTTTTAAATTTATACCAATTATATTGTCGTATGTCCTCGGATGTGGGAGTTATACGTAAATATTTACAGGTGCTTAAGTATTCAGATATTATTTAATAAACTATTACCCTACTAGAGGACGGAAACATTGCACTGATCGCTTTGAAATGTTCCATGAGGTTCCAGTTATGGTCAAGTACAACGCCTATAATTTTCGGTGATGATCAGATAATAATGGGGATGAAGCGGACCTAAAACTTATTTTTTATACCCTTCACCACTCTGTGGTACAGGGTATTATGTCTTTGTGCATATGTTTGTAACAGACAAAAGGAAACGAGATAGACACATGGTTCCTTTTGAGATAGAATCACTTTCTGAGTCGTTTTATGCATGTCCGTCGGGCCGTCTGTCTGTCGATGTTAAATTGTAAACAAAGTACTGGTCGCATTTATAATCCGAATTGGATGAAATTTGGCATTTTTTCGTCCGATTTAATATAGCCGATTCCTATTAATCTGTCGATTTGTACGAAATTTGGCACAGCGTAATAAATCATGTCTAGAATGATGTGTGTCAAGTTTCCTGAAAATCGGTTCAGATTTGGATATAGCTCCCATATATATTTTCGTCCGATTCAAGGTAAATGGTGTACCAAAGTCCCTATATATCTTTCGATTTGCACGAAATTTGGCACAGCGTAATTAATTAGGTCTAGAATGATGTGTGTCAAGCTTACTGAAAATCGGTTTAGATTTCTACATATCTCCCATATATATTTTCATCCGATTTTATGTAAATGATGCACCAAGGTCCCTATATATATCCTTCGATTTGCACAAAATTTGGCATAGCGTACTGAAATAAGTCTGGAAAGATGTGTGTTAATTTTCGTGAAAATCGGTTCAGATTTAGATATAGCTCCCACAAATAGATAATATTTTTAACAACGCGGCGTACAGAATAGCGTGTATCAATTTTGTTATAAATCGTTTTCCATAAATTTCCCCATGTTACGCAGAAGGCTCTAAATCTGCTAGAATGAAATTAAAGTTAGGATAGGTTGGAGAAAGAGGGATTATAGACATGCAATTGCTAGGATACATATGTACAATTCACCCAAAGTGGTGATGGGTATCATATAGTCGACCCAGTCTGACTTTACTACTTTCCTTATTGTGTTTTTTTTTTTGTTTTTTGGTTCGATTCAATCTATAGGCTACAATTATAAGCCGAACCTCACAACTCAACCCACGGGGAAGGGAATATAGACAAGTAATTAGAAGCGATGTACAGAATATTGGTAATATTCTGAAAATATGTCAGTGTAAGGAAGAGGTGCCTCTAATCGGGCAAGAGGGCGCAACTATCACAAAATATTACCAAAGCTCGGAAAAAAAATTCGCAGAAAGATAGAGTTCTGTGGTAGACTATACTGCTCCGCTCACTGGTTTATAGTTCTTATGGGTGAACTCGCAGCACATATCAGCTCACTATTTCAACGGGTGATTAAAGTAGCTCACCCAGGTTACACCGCGAGGAGGTCAGTGTCCACAATTGAGATGAAACAGGGACCAAAATAAGCCTGGGCTCCACCATGTTAAATCCAATCAGAGCTGTTGCTTGGTATCTATCGTCCCCTACGTCACCCATACCATATATAACCCAACAAATAGTAAAAAGCCATTCCAATTTTGTTATTTTTTTATTAATTTCTCTTTCGAGATGAGCTACATGATCGGAGTTTCAATGAAGAGGAAAGCAGAGAGATACTACATTCCCACCACTATGCGACGCATTTCGCCGTTGGTTAAGCGGCTCATCAGGCATATTGGACAATGTGGCGACTATTGTTGCGAAATTGTATCTACGAATTAAATTCAACCGTGTCAAGATTTGGACATTTGGCATCATACCAGAACATTCCTTTTCAGAGCAAATTTTTCTTGTAGTGACGGACTTTTTTTCCATACAGACTACAATATTTTTCTTCAATGGTATACAACTGCATATTGTGCAACCTTAGGAAGATACGGAGGTGGCTTTGAACGCTAAGGCGCCGGACATCAACAGATCCCATGGGAACCAAGGTTCGGCTCAAGCCGAATTTTTTGAGTTTTGTTTTTATGCCTTTTTAGGGCGAGGTATCATTTATGTAAATGTTTTTTATTAATTTTTCTTTCGAGATGAGCTACATGATCGGAGTTGCAATATCGTAGCTAGAATAATTTGTATTGGAGCTTTATTAGCAAAAATGTTCCAACATTCCTAAATCTAGTGTTAAATATTGCTATCTCTGTCGTCACTTAGACATACATAGCTAAACTACATAAAATATTCCGACTATTTAAAATTACCGCAGTGGTTAAATGCATTTGAAAAAATTTACTCTAAGTCTAACTTAAAACTCAAATTTATATTTTTAAAATCCAGGCTTCAAAATATAACAGAAAATACAAGAGGGATATCCGTATTTGAAAATACATACAGAGGGAAATAGGTTTACAAATAATATTACCACCACAAGAAGTGCATTAATATAAAAGCGGCTACTTTATTACTTTGCGTTTCAAGATGGTATTAAGCAAATTGTTTCCTCTTATCTTAATAGGTTACAAAGAAATTATGAAATAAAGAAAGAATTGCTTATTCTCAATATGGAAGGGGTTCTCCATCATTCACACCCATTGATGAATATCTCAGCTTGTGTTCTTCATAGTGCAATGGATGTGTGTATATATATCCATTTTTATAAATTAGTTTATATATTTTTATAAATTAAATAATTTTTTATTTATGTGTCGAATATAAAGTGACCATCGTCATTTTTTTACAAACACAGCCTATTATTCCTTGTCTACTAATTCAAACTGGTCACCCTAACACATTTTTCTGTTGCAAGTTTTGCAACAATATCTGTTTGCATTTCCTTCAAAATTAACTACTTCTTTGCATAGCACATTTTTCACTCATTTACTCATGTTGTAACATTTTTAGAATTGGATTCATGTCAGAAAGACATTTCAATTCAATTAAACTTGAGAAGGAGTAGTGTTGAACATGTTATTTACAGAGGCCCTTTTGCTACAACACATTGCGCGCTACCCATCACCATTAACAAACATACAAACACACACATTGTAGTGTGGAGGCAGGCAAACTTTTAAGTGTTTGCTCGAACCTTAAATTTTAATTTCCAGTAAAGTTTTCAACACCATACCCGACTATATTATTTGCAGAACAGGGACTCTGTGTGTATTTTCCACTGGGAAGAAAACATTAGCTACAAATTAATTATTATATTAAATTTATGCTAATTGAAAATATTGTTGAACTTCATGTGGGTTACATAGAAATGTGCACTAGTACAGAAGAATTTTCATTTGAAAATGCTATGTCGTTATAGTAGCTACTATTGGACCAGAACCAATAATAGATGACGGTATAGAGTGTATACCACCTAGCCAAGATAAAGTCAGAATAGCAATCAATCTGCTGAAGAGTAATAAAGCAGCAGGTGCCGATAGGTTACAAGCCGAACTATTCAAGGCTGGTGGTCAGATGCTGGTAAGGAGCATGCACCAGCTGATTAGTACAATTTGGCTAGAAGAATGCATGCCCAATGATTGGAACCTCAGCATCATGTGCCCCGTGCATCAAAAAGGAGACAAGACGATATGTTCCAACTGTAGAGGAATAAATCTCCTTCCCATCGCATATAAAGTACTATCCAGCGTACTGTGTGAACGACAGAAGCCAATGGTCAATGACATTATTGGATCATACCCATGCGGCTTCAGACATGACAAATCCACCATTGACCAGATTTTCACTCTGTGCCAATTTTTGGAAAAAGACCCACGAAAAATACATCGACACATTATATCTATTCGTCGACTATAAAACCGCATTCGACAGTCCTATCCGTTCAGAGGTGTTTAAAGCTATGTCTACGTTCGGCATTCCTGCAAAATTAATACGGCTATGCAGGATAACTTTAAATGGCACAAGATCAGCAGTTAATGTCGGAAAGGACCTCTCGGAGCCCTTTAATACCGAACGAGGATTCTGACAAGGTGACCGTTTGTCGTGTACAGGTGTATGGAGTACCTGTTGGCAACAAACAACACATGTTACTACGCCGATGACATCGACATAATGGGTCGAACATTGAGAGCGGTAACAGCCACCTTTGAACAAATTGAGAAGGAGTTTGCCAAAGTGGGTCTGGCAGTAAACGGCGAGAAGACCAAGCTGATGGTATCAACGGACAAGACGTCTAGTAGACCTGGACCAACTGCGGATCTTGAGAACTACAGCTTCGATGTAGTCAGAGATCTTATATACCTTGGTACCGCCATAAACAAAACGAATGACATCAGTTTTGAAATTCGGAGAAGGATAGTTATGGCCAACCGATGCTACTATGATCTGAGCAAACAACTCAAAAGTAAGGTCACCTCCCGCCAGACCAAACTCACACTCTACAAGCCGCTGAGAACTACAGCTTCGAAGTAGTCAAAGATTTTATATACCATGGTACCGCCATAAACAAAACGAATGATATCAGTTTTGAAATTCGGAGAAGGATAGTGATGACCAACAAATGCTACTATGATCTGAGCAAACAACTCAAAAGTAACGTCACCTCCCCTTAGACCAAACTCACTCTACAAGACGCTGATACTACCCGTGCTGTTATATGTATCTGAAGCATGGGTACTTGCGCACGCAGTTGAGTGTTGGAGTGTTTGAGAGAAAAATTCTCCGAAAAATCGATGGGCCGATCTCATTGACGGAGAATATCGCCGTCGAATGAATTATGAGTTGTACCAGCTATTCTCGGATATCGACATTGTTAGACGTATTGAGCTGCAGCGACTACGTTGGCTAGATCATGTTGTGAGAATGAATGAAGATGTCCCAGCCCAGAAGGCATATAAAAGCGAACCAGCTGATGGCTCACGCAGAAGGATAAGCGCACGAATAAGATGGAAAGATCATGTGGAAGATAACATTGCCGAATATGTCTTTCAAATTGGAAAAGCTGCGCAAAAGACCGACGCGCCTGGAAATCTTTTTTAAGCTCGGCTTATGGAACGAAAATTCTGTCACAAGCCAGCTAAGTAAGTAATATTGGACCCAAAAAAATTCGCCAACCTTCATCGTGTTTGTTAGTCCCTCAAAAATATTTCTGTTTGGGTCCTTAAAAAAATATTCTTTAAAAAATCCACTCCTGTTTGTGTCCTTAAAAAAATAGTCTTTAAAAAATCCACTCCTGTTTGTGTCCTTGAAAAAATATTCTTTAAAAAATCCACGCCTGTTTGTGTCCTCGAAAAAAATATTCTTTAAAAAATCCACGCCTGTTTGTGTCCTCGAAAAAAATATTCTTTAAAAAATCCACGCCTAGTTTGGGTCCCTGAAAAAATATTCTTTAAAAAATCCACGCCTAGTTTGGGTCCCTGAAAAAATATTCTTTAAAAAATCCACGCCTAGTTTGGGTCCCTGAAAAAATATTCTTTAAAAAATCCACGCCTAGTTTGGGTCCCTGAAAAAATATTCTTTAAAAAATCCACGCCTAGTTTGGGTCCCTGAAAAAATATTCTTTAAAAAATCCACGCCTAGTTTGGGTCCCACAAAAAATATTCTTTAAAAAATACACGCCTAGTTTGGGTCCCTGAAAAAATATTCTTTAAAAAATCCACGCCTAGTTTGGGTCCCTGAAAAAATATTCTTTAAAAAATCCACGCCTAGTTTGGGTCCCTGAAAAAATATTCTTTAAAAAATCCACGCCTAGTTTGGGTCCCACAAAAAATATTCTTTAAAAAATACACGCCTAGTTTGGGTCCCTGAAAAAATATTCTTTAAAAAATCGACGCCTAGTTTGGGTCTCTGAAAAAATATTCTTTAAAAAATCCACGCCTAGTTTGGATCCCTGAAAAATATTCTAAAAAAAATCCACGCCTAGTTTGGGTCCCTGAAAAAATATTCTTTAAAAAATCCACGCCTGTCCTTGAAAAAAAAAATGTTTAAAATCCACGCCTGTTTTGGTCCTTGAAAAAATATTCTTTAAAATATCCACGCTTTTGTTAGTCCTTAATAAAAATAAAAAATTTCGATCTCCCATCTGTTGATTCAAAACTCTCAAAATCAGAATCCAACCTAAATACTCACCACTAAGTGGCAACGTATGTCTCACATTATTTCTTAGCTTCATGTTGGCGTCAAATGCTTATCGCTTAACCTACTCGACAAATCATGTGTGTAAAAGTGGAAAATGGGTGATTGCCGGTTTCCTTCGTTTCGATGCCACCCTCAATGCGAATATTTTAGTCAGATTTTCTATTGAATTTTTGCAAGTGAAAAAAATCAGGGAAGAAAATTGAAAAAAAGACACAAGAAATTTATCTTTATTGACATCTCTCTTTCCATGGTGTATGCGAATGTGTGTATGTTTGCTGTGCTGTGCCACCGCAAATACACACATGGACACTTAGCGAAATCGAACTTTAGACAACAAATATCCTGCCAGCATATCGAGACATACATATGGGGTGGTTAAATATCCTTAGAATGATAAACATTTCGGGAGACATTCAGATATGTGGTGTCACGGTGTGTTTACTGCCAATGAACAAACATCGGGAAATTCTGATTTTTGGGGTGCGAGGGGCGAAATGACAGAAAAGCAAGTCAATTTTATTTCTCTGCCATTTTTATCGATTTTCGTGATTTTTTGTTAGAAAATCTTTCATCGGTTTTTTATTGCAAAAATGTTGTTTTTTTTCTGCGGTGTAAGTAAGGGTGGATGTCGGTGGTGGCGATGTCACTGACAACGATGGTGGCGATGATGTTACTGCTGATTGTATGCAATTGTGTGTCATTTATCGCGTTCATCGTTGACATTTATTATGTGCGAAAAACGTTTTATTTGGTAAATTCACACATCGAATGAGATTTAGAGAATGTAATACGTGTGCCATTTATTTATAGCTGTTGACAGATATCAATTGACTAATGATCCGCACGCTGCCATAAATATCAGTTTCATTGGAGTTGGAGTTATGACTTTTGCTGAAATACTGTGGCATTGTCATATGTTTGCTGTTGTTGTTGGTGTTGACATATGCATTATATTTGATTACATATCGTGAACATTTATGATGAGTTTTTATTTGAAATGTATTTTAATCTGTGTTAATATTTATTTCTATTAACACATGGGTGTAGTGTCGAGATGGACCATCATTTGAGATATAAAGGAAGAAAATCTCTCAAGAGATTGTAAAAGAAAATTAAATTAAATTGTTAAAATAGGTTATTAAATTCGTGAGTATGACTTTAACAGGTCCATAGGGGGTTATTTTATTCCAACATAGTGCTAGTACAAATACAACACCACGAAATATTCACGGAATCGCCATAAAATATATATGTTATTTATCAGAATAAAATTCTATGTCAATTTAGCCATATCCGCCTTTATGTCCGTTCGTTTGTCTATTAAAACCACGATAGACCTAAAATTTTCTACATACATTGTTCGTACTCCTAATACGACATTTACATCAGAACTTTTTACAGGGTTAACCAACTTTAGAGGATTTATTTGACGTATATGCAAAGGAATTGGCAATTGAAACCCACTGGGTTAACGAAATCCGGTTAAATGTAAACGTACCATAAGGTTGGATATATAGTGTTCATGTTTTGGTATTTCCGCATTTTAATGGTACATCTAATATGTGGATATTTAAATATTTTGGCAAGTTTTCCACGTTATTGGCTGCAATTTGGCATTATCATTGGATTGAAAATTACTCTACCAAAAATGATCAATATTGGCCCAAGTTTCGTGGTAGCCCCCATAATGGTATTTCTCAATATTTGATACATTTATGATTTTGGCCGCGTATTCAATCGAATTAGATCTAATATGATATTGATATGCAAATCTTCTTCTTACAATTTCCTTCGATATCACAAAGGAAAAATTGTAGTCGTAAATTTACAGCCAATTAGGTTAAAAAAAAGTTTTCAAATGTCTCATAATACAGAATATTTAATGGTACTGTTTAAAAATTTCGTGGCTTGGGTACGGTTTTAACCAAATTTTTCATCTTATTTTCGGATGTCAAATTTCCTACCCAAAATTCTATATCGTTCTACGTTTTCGTGTACGTTTCGGCAATACCAACTAATTTTTAGTATTTAGGAGGCTTTAGCAGAATTTTTCGATGTTCTGATATACAAATGTCAGCCTTCAAGAACTCTTTATACATAAAATTCTCATGTTTTCACATAGCTCTAATATAAGGATAACGTCCCTTTGTCAGTACTGTAATTTGACATACTGAGATATTGGAGAGTAAACCACAACCACCACATAAAGGTCCCACCCCATTTTCGATTTTTTAGGTTTTATCATAATTTTCCCATTGCGTTGACATATCATCCGCAGAAAGGTCCCGGAATTTTTAAGATTTAGCTGAATTTCACACGTTTTTTAGGCAATTTTCGATATCGATTTCCTCAGCGAAGTGCCTATAACCCCAGTTTTCCAACCTGAGTATCAGTAATTAGAATATTATTTTTTTCAGAGCATGAGCAGTCTCCTACCACATAATGCAGAAACATTCGCCATATAAAAGTCCGGACTTATTTAGGGAATTTTAATTGCACACCACGTGGGTGGGTGTATAAACAGTTCGGTGTGACTAAACCTACCGATATTTTCTGCAAAGGTTGGTATGAGACCATCAAGATTCCGGAATCTTAAATTACACCCACTTCATGCCATCAATATACAAAAACGAAGCGGAACAGTTATATGTGGACCTTGAAAAAATATTCTTTTAAACAAAATATTAAAGACTCTCTTATAGACCTTGAAAAATATTCTTTAAAAAATCCACGACTCATATAGATCTTGAACAAATATTCTTATAGACCTTGAAAAGATATTCTTTAAAAAAAATATGTTTTTGCAAAATAGTCAGGCTGAATCCCAGTTTGTTGTTTTTATAAAACACAACTATTTATTAGTGGGAAATGTATGGTAATGTTGGGATACACAAACACAAAAAAATTAAATACATAAAATATTCAAACAAAAATTTATTGCAAAATCCAGACCTCTTCTACAAAATTTTTTTAAATCCACGCCTGCGATAGACTTACAAAAATATTCTTTAAAACATCCACGCCAAGAATGGATCTTAAAAATATATGCTTTAAAAAATCCACGCCAAGAATGAAACTTAAAAAATATTATTTACAAAAATCCACATTTGTAACGGATCCTGAAAATATATACACCTATAATAGACCTTGGAAAAATATTCTTTTAAAAATCCACGCCCATAATGGATCCTGAAAAAATCTACACCTATAATAGACTTTGAAAAAATATTTTTTTAAAAATCCACGCCTCTAATGGATCCTGTAAAAATCTACGCCTATAATACTTACTTACTTATTTAGCTAGCTTGTGACAGAACTTTCGTTCCATAAGCCGAGCTTAAACAAGATTTCTAGGCGTGTCGGTCTTTTGCGCAGTTTTCCCAATTTGTGTTGTTTGCTCAGACCATAGTAGCACCTGTTGGCCATCACTATCCTTCTCCGAATTTCAAAACTGATGTCATTCGTTTTGTTACGTTACGCGTTACCAAGGTATATAAAATCTTTGACAACCTCAAAGCTGTAGTTCTCAAGTTCCACAGTTGGTCCGAGTCTACTGGACGTCTTGCGCGTTGATACCATCAACTTGGTCTTCTCGCCGTTTACTGCCAGACCCAATTTGGCAGAGTCCTTCTCGATTTGTTCAAAGGTGGCTGTTACCGCTCGCAGTGTTCGACCCATTATGTCGATGTCATCGGCGTAGACGAGTAACATGTGTTGTTGGTGTACAGAGTGCCATTTCTGTTCACTTTCACCTCTCGTATGACCGTTTCCAGCAGGATGTAAAAAAGGTCACACGACAAACTGTCACCTTGTCTAAATCCTCGTTCGGCAATGAAGGGCTCCGAGAGGTCCTTTCCGACTTCAACTGCTGATCTTGTGCCAGTTAAAGTTATCTGCATAGCCGTATTAATTTTGCATGAATGCCAAACGCAGACATGGCTTTATACACCTTTGAACGGATAGGACTGTCGAATGTGGCTATATAGTCGACGAATAGGTGGAATGTGTCGATGTGTTTTTCGTGGGTTTTTTTCCAGGATTTGGCGCAGTGTGAAAATCTGGTCAATGGTGAATTTGCCAGGTCTTAAGCCGCATTGGTATGGTCCAATAATGGCATTGACCATTGGCTTCAGTCGTACACACAGTACGCTGGATAGCACTTTATATGCGATGGGACGGAGACTTATTCCTCTATAGTTGGCACATATCGTCTTGTCTCCATTTTTGTGCACGGGACACAGGATGCTGAGGTTCCAATCATCGGGCATGCATTGTTCTAGCCAAATTGTACTAATCAGCTGGTGCATGCTCCTTACCAGCATCTGACCCCCAGTCTTGAATAGTTCGGCTTGTTACCCATCGGCACCTGCTGCTGCTTTATAATTCTTCAGCCGATTGATTGCTTTGACTTCACTTAGGCGAGGTGGTATACACTCTATACCGTCATCTATTATTGGTTCTGAGGTATCCTCTTCACCGCTACTATTTGATACCACAAGTTTTTCAAATGCTCCTTCCAGATGCTCAGCACGCTGTCTGTAGTTGTCACTAGGTTTCCTTCTTCATCTCTACAGCAGGATGTGCCTGCACCAAAGCCTTTGGTTTGGTGTTTTACCCGTTGGTAGAATTTTCGGACTTCATTCTGACTCCTGTACATCTCGATTTGCTCACGTTTTTCTTGTTCTTTCTTCTTTTTTCTGACAATACGTTTTTCCTCTCTCCTTTTCTCCCGATAGTTCTCCATCGCATTAGGTGTTGCTGCTGTCCGCAGGGTTGCCCTATACGCTGCGTTTTTCATATCAGTAGCATTACGATCGTACCACGGATTTCTTGATGGTGGTCTTTTGTACCTAAGTGTTGCTTTTGCTGCAGTTTGCGGGCAATTCTCTGCCACTGTACTTCTATATTATTATCAAGACAAGGGGTGCTTTCGTCAAGCAGTTGGGTAAGTTGAGCGGAGTAGGCTTCTGCTATCTGTTGTACTTGTAGCACAACAGACATTCCGTGTTACATTAGATCGCACCTTTGCTGCTACATTAAGACGGGTGCGTACCTTGGCCGCCACAAGGTAATGATCCGAATCGATATTCGCACCTCGGATCGATCGGACGTCTAAAACACTGGATGAATGCCTTCCGTCTATCACAACATGATCGATTTGATTTTTCGTTGTTCGTTCGGGAGAAATCCATGTGGCCTTGTGTATATCGAGATGCTTGGATCTGGTGCTGCTAACTACCATGTGCCGTTGTCTGATGTTTCTTCATGAATGCTGAATCTTCCGACGGTGAGGCTAAAGATATTTTTCCTTTCGAATTAAAATTTCCTAGCAGAATTTTAATGTCATGGCCTGTGCATCGGTCATATGCCGTTTTTTAAAATATGTCTCTCTTCATCTTTATCAGAATTTTAATGTCATGGCTTCGCTTTTATACAGATTACAGCAATTCGCTCATCTAATGCTGTCTTCTAGGTCTTTTATTATCCTGTTAAAATATCACGTCTATGGCAGCTTTAATACAGGGCGTCTTTATCTTCGCCAGCCCCTTTCCATCGCATTTCCTGTAAGGCATAATATCGGTTTTGTACTTCTTGATGTACATCCGAAAAGAACTTCGCTTTTATACAGATTATAGTAATTCGCTCATCTAATGGAGTGAATCTGGAGACGAGGTCTTTTATTCTCCTGTTAATTATAAATCCGTTTTTTGATTGATCGATATTAAATAAATTCACCAACCATAACAACGGTAGCCTTGATTAAGTATAATGAAAACACAATATAAATATGGCGAATATTAACATTTTTATTTGAATTGTTTTAATATTAATATCTTATATTATTCTTAATTTTTATAAAGTGTTTATGGAATTTTCGAACAACAAAAATATTAAAATTTATTGCCCCAATTGTGGTAGACGCCCACCGTAATATATAAACTCGTAAAAAACCAGAAAAAAAACTGAAATACAATTTCGCTACACAAACAAAATAATAAAATGGCATTAAAAATCTAAAAAAACACCATATTTCTGTATATTTTTTTAATATAAGCTCAATTAAAAGTTTATGTACGTGACAGGAATTTGAAAAAAAAAACAACAGAAGAAAAATATCAGACAACAACAACAAACGTTTCTCTTCATAAATATTTCTGTTGGTTCGTAGCAAATTTCCAAGTTAATGCATAAAAATAATTTTTGATAAATAGCCGTCTCATCTTCAGGTTATGGTAGGTGGTGCCGAACATTTTTGTTTTGGATACATTTAACCAAAAAAATAAATGGGACAAAGGTAAATGGTGGTGATGGTGCTGCTGCTGGTGTATTTCAAACGAATGGAAGAAGACCAATTGTACGAATCTCAATGATGATGATGATGGCGATTTTGATGAAAAGGTTTGCAGCTGACCACAACAGAGTGAAAAGAGCACCCACTTTGATTGAGTTTTTAAGATTTCAAAGCAAAAAGAATAGCATCGAAATCGTAATAAAACGGCAACAATAAAATCGTCTATGGGAAATTTTATGAGAGAGGGGGATGGGAACTATCCATAGGTTGGTTTTCGTTTTTGTATTGCCAACATTTAGCATTTTAGTAAAACGAACGATCAAAAAGATCAATGAGCCGACCTGACTAACTGAATTTTATGAAGTCGCAGTAGAAGCCTCTGTGAAGTCGCAATGATTGACTTCAGTCAAATTGAACATGAAATCCGCAGCTTTAATAATTGTGTTATAGAAATAAAAGAAGTAATTTTTATTGTTGTTGTTACCCCATTCCACAACTCACTGCATGATGGGATAAGATTTTTTGCGAATCCCATGAAATTTTCCAATCAAATAACTACTCAATTTCCATTGCTCATTATGACCTCATGCGCCTGCGCACATGTTCCTCTGTTCGTTGGTTCCTTTAAATTGTTATGATGTGTTTTCTGCGAAGCGACTGACACACACACATATATACATCCAAAACACAAAGGCCATATAGGTTGATTACAAAAAATACGCGAGGTGGTAACCATTCGAATTTTCACGTCCATATGAAATTGAACGATCACTTAATTTTCATCAATAATGGGATGAAAAATCTATGGAAGAGGAGGATCTAAGGAAAATTTAGAAATTATGTATATGTGTGTGTTGGAGTTATTAAATTAGAAAATTCGAAGTCTGAGATTCTAAAAAATATATAATATTCGGTTCATTAGGGAAAATAGGGGAAATTTTGGGTGGCGTAGGGGATGATAGATACCAAGCAACGGCTCTGATTTAACATGGCGAAGTCCAGGCTTATTTTGGTCCCTCTTTCATCTCAATTGTGGACACTGAACTCCCCGCGGTATCACTTGGGGTAACTATTTTCATTACCCTTTGAAATAGTGAGCTCATATGTTCCACGAGTTCACACATAAGAACTATAAAAAATGGGTTGAGGCGTCGGGTTTCGGAAAACCTCTCCTACTATGAAAAAGCAAAGAAAAAGAAAACCAAACCCCCCTAATGTTGACGACCCCCGCAAACGTATAAAGGACCACGATCTGCGAATCTGCACTTCGAATGTGCGCACGTTGTACAGGGCATGCGCAATTCTCGCTTTGGCGGATGTACATAAGAAGTACAATGCCGATATTATTGCCTTACAGGAAATGCGATGGAAAGGAAGAGGCGTAAGTAAATCAGCCCATTACGCACAGTATTACAGCTGCCATGAAACATGAATTTGGCAGCGGATTTATGGTTAACAGGAGAATAAAATACCACGTCTTCAGATGAGCGAATTGCTATAATCCGCATAAAAGCGAAGTTCTTCTTCATCAGTCTTATTTGTGCCCATGCTCCGACAGAAGACAAAGATAAGCCGACCAAAGACATATTTTACGAGTGTCTAGAAACAGCATATGACCGCTGCCCTGGCCATGACATTAAAATTCTGTTAGGAGATTTTAATGCAAAAATCGGAAGGGAAAACATCTTTGGCCCCACCACGGAAAATTCAGCCTCATGAAGACCACCTGGATTTCTTCTGATCAAGCAACGAGAAATCAAATTGACCATGTTGTGATAGACAGAAGGCATTCATCCAGTGTATTATACGTTCGATCGATCCGAGGAGCAAATATCGATTCGGACCACTACCTTGTAGGCGCCAAGGTTCACACTCGTCTTAATGTTGCAGCAAAGGTGCGATCTAACACAACACGGAAACTCGACGTCAAAAAGCTGCAAACACAACAGGTAGCCGAGGCCTACTCCGTTCAACTTACCCAACTGCTTGACGAAAGCACATCTTGTCCCGATAATAGTATCGAAGCACAATGGCAAATAATTGTCCACTCCCTACAAACTGCAACAAAAGCAACACTTGGGTACCAAAACCACCACGAAGAAACCCATGGTACGATCAGGAGTGTCGTAATGCTACTGATGTAAAAAACGCAGCGTATGGGGCAACCCTGCAGACAATAGCAACACGCAATGTGATGGAGAATTATCAGGAGAAAAGGAGAGAGCAAAAACGGATTTTCAGAAAAAAAGAAAGAATAAGAAAAACGTGAGCAAATCGAGATGTACAGGAGTCAGAATGAAGTCCGAGAATTCTACCAACGAGTAAAACACCAAACCGAAGGCTTTGGTGCAGGCACATCCTTCTGTAGAGATGAAGAAGGAAACGTGGTGACAGCGTGCTGATGATCTGGAAGGAGCATTTTGAACAACTTCTGGTATCAAATAGTAGCGGTGAAAAGGATACTCCAGAACCAATTATAGATGATGGTATAGAGTGTATAACACCTAGCCAAGATGAAGTCAGAATAGCAATCAATCGACTGAAGAATAATAAAGCAGCAGGTGCCGATGGGTTAGCCGAACCATTCAAGACTGGTGGTCAGATGCTGGTAAGGAGCTTGCACCAGCTGATTAGTACAATTTGGCTAGAATAATGTATGCTCAATGATTGGAACCTCAGCATCATGTGTCCCGTGCACAAAAAATGAGACAAGACGATATGTGCCAACTATAGAGGAATAAGGTTCCTTCCCATCGCATATATAGTGTTATCCAGCGTACTGTGTGAACGACTGAAGCCAATGGTCAACGACATTATTGGACCATACCAATGCGGCTTCAGACCTGGCAAATCCACCATTGACCAGATTTTCACACTGCGCCAAATCCTGGAAAAAAAACCCACGAAAACACATCGACACATTCCACCTATTCGTCGACTATAAAACCGCATTTGACAGCCTTATCCGTTCAGAGGTGTATAAAGCCATGCCCGCGTTTGCCATTCCTGCAAAATTAATACGGCTTTGCAGGATAACTTTAACTAGTACAAGGTCAGCAGTTAAAGTCGGAAAGGACCTCTCGGAGCCCTTTAATACCGAACGAGGATTCGGACAAGGTGGCAGTATGTCCTGTGTAACATCCTGCTTGGAATGGTCATACGAGAGGCAAAAGTGAACAGAAATGACACTCTGTACACCAAACAACACATGTTACTCGCCTACGCCGATAACATCAACATAATGGGTCGAACACTGAGAACGGTAACAGCCACCATTGCACAAATTGAAAAGGAGTCTGCCAAAGTGGGTCTGGCAGTAAACGGCGAGAAGACCAAGCTGATGGTATCATCGCGCAAGACGTCCAGTACACTCGGACCAACTGTGCAACTTGAGAACTACAGCTTCGAGCTAGTCAAAGATTTTATATAACGCCATGGTAACGCCATAAATAAACCGAATGACATCAGTTTTGAAATTCGGAGAAGGATTGTGATGGCCAACAGATGCTACTATGGTCTAAGTAAGCAGTTTAGAAACAAGACCACCTCCCGCCAGACCAAACTCACACTTTACAAGACTCTAATATTACTACCCATGCTGTTATATGGATCTGAAGCATGGGTACTTGCGCAGGCAGATCAGGCAGCTCTTGGGGTGTTTAAAGAAAAATTCTGCGAAAGATATACGAGCCGAGCCGAATATCGGCGCCGAATGAACCACGAGCTTTACCATTTATACTTGGACATGAACATAGTCAGTTGTATTGAGCTGCAGCGACTACGTTGGCTAGGCCATGTTGTGCGAATGAATGAGAATGCCCCAGCTCAAAAGTCATATAAAAGCGAGCCTACTGATGATTCCCGTAGAAGTGGAAGGCCACGAATTAGATGGAATGACCAAGTAGAAAACAACGTCTTGGAACGTGGTCTTTCAAATTGGAGGAGATGCGTACAAGACCGACGCGCTTGGAAATCTTTTCTTAAGCTCGGCTTATGGAACAACCGTTCTGTAACAAGTCAGCTAATTAAGTAAGTAAGGGAAAATATTCTTAAAAAAATCTACGTCTTGCTATAACTTCAAAAAATATTTTTTAAAAAATCCAAATCCAAAAAAGTCAAGTTCTGTGTATAATTAAAATATTTATTCAAACATCATTTTGTCTTTTAAACTCCATTTCCACGAAAATGTAACCCATCAATATAACAGAAACTCTGTTTAATCGCCCATGTCGCCATTTTCTCTAAACATCAACGGCCATTGGCCATTCCCGGGTGAGTATGTGCGTTTTTCCTTCGTCCATACATTTTTTTCGATTTTTGCTAGCAGCCGCTTTCATGTTTTCTGATAAGCGAATTAAATGAGAGCAATTTTTCATCGCGACTTATGAAAAATGCAAAAACAAGAATCCAAAGGAAATTGCATTCGTATCTAGAACGCGTTTCCGACACTGAAAATAAAACAAACCCTAAAATATTCATTGTAGATATATATGCATAGTTAAGCGACAACATCTCCCTAGAACAACTACAACATCAGAAACAAAAACTACAACAACAACAATCGGTATAACAACACTTTAAACAACTTAATTTTCTCGAAACATGCAACTACAAAAATATCACAAAGACTCACTCCATTCATCCATCCCTTTGGTCTGGGGAAAAGGCATTACATTTTGGGAATTAAAATGATGGAATAGTGTCGGGAGCAATAGAGGGATAAAGAGGAAAATAGAAAACTGCCGACTGTTGAAAAAATAAAATGTGTTTTTTTGTTCAACTAAAACGCCATTTATTAACCTTTTAATATGGCAAAAAATAGAATGGCCTCCATAAAAATGCAATAAATTCCAGGCACAGTGTTTCGAGGCATTTTTGGGATTTGAAATAAATCGACGCCTAGTTTGGGTCCCTAAACAAAATATTCTCTAAAAATCCACATTATTGTGCGGTCCATAAAAAAATATTCTTTAAAAATCCACATCCTTTTTAGGTCCCTAAAAAAATATTCTTTAAAAATCTACGTCTTGTTTGGGTCCCTAAAACTATTCTTTAAAAACTTCTTGTTTACTTACGTACTTAGCTGGTTTGCCACAGAACGGTTGTTCCATAAGCCGAGCTTAAAAAAAGATTTCCAAGCGCGTCGGTCTTGTGCGCCAATCCACCAATTTGGAAGACCACATTCCAAGATGTTGTTTTCTACTTGGTCTTTCCATCTAATTCGTGGCCTTCCCCTTCTACGAGAACCATCAGTAGGCTCGCTTTTATATACCTTTTGGGCTGGGGCATTCTCATTCATCCGCATAACATGACCTAGCCACCGTAGTCGCTGCAGCTCAATACGACTGACTAAGTCCGCGTATAAATTGTAGAGCTCGTGGTTCATTCGACGCCGATATTCACCGTCGACGCAGATCGGCCCGTAGATCTTTCGGAGAATTCTTCTTACAAACACCCCAAGAGCTGCCTCATCTGCTTGCGCAAGTACCCATGCTTCAGATCCATATAATAGCAAGGGTAGTATCAGCGTCTTGTAAAGTGTGAGTTTGGTCTGGCGGGAGGTGGCCTTGTTTCTAAACTGTGAATTACACCATAGTAGCATCTGTTGGCCATCACAATCCTTCTCCGAATTTCAAAACTGATGTCATTCGTTTTATTTAGGGCGTTACCAAGGTATATAAAATCTTTAACTACTTTGAATCTGTAGTTCTCGAGTTCCACAGTTGGCCTCGGTCTACTGGACGTCTTGGCGTTGATACCATCAGCTTGGTCTTCTCGCGGTTTACTGTCAGACCCACTTTGGCAGACTCCTTTTCAATTTGTTCAAAGGTGGCTGTTACCTCTAGCCTCTAGCCAAATTGTACTAATCAGCTGGTGCATGCTCCTTACGAGCATCTGACCACCAGTCTTGAATAGTTCGGCTGGTATCCTATCGGCTCCTGCTGCCGATTACTTGCTTGAAAAAATATTCATTACAAAATCCACGCCTTTTATAGTCCTTGAAAAAATATTCATTACAAAATCCACGCCTTTTATAGTCCTTGAAAAAATATTCATTACAAAATCCACGCCTTTTATAGTCCTTGAAAAAATATTCATTACAAAATCCACGCCTAGGTCAATTGAAACACTGTGATCAGGAAATTTCTCAGGCCATGAGGTGCAAGTGTAAGCCTACCACAATTGCTGCAATGAACCTACAGACAAACATATGCCTATTTGGACAACTGCGTTTCTTAGGGAAATTATTTATGTTCAACTTTTCCAGAAGGAAAACCGAAACATGAAAAAATTACAATTTAAATTAATCAACACGGCATTGTATTCATTGGTGGTAGTGGTAATGATGGTGGCGGTGGTGCCGACAGTAACTGAACAACCGACAGCTTTTTTGCTGCCAGAGACTGGGTAAGTGGTAAATTAGATGCCCGCCTAAAGATAATAAAAAGAGTTGTTGTTTCGAATTAGACCAAAAGGATCCAATGGGAGTGCGACGTGTAGACGAACATTTTTTTTTTTTTCATTTTTTCTACTTCGTTTTTGATTACAACCATAATGGCTGAATAAAGTTTAGCTATCGTTCATCTTTGTTTTTTTTTCGTTTCGTTTTATTTTATTTTTTATTTTTGGGATATGGCGACTATTTTTTCGAACATACAATTTACGTGACATTTTCACTTGGCTATGTAGTCGTAGACGTAAGTAACTTGACGTTTGGTTGGTCGCAAATTTTTAGGAGTTCATTTTAGCGTTTCTAGCCTATGGCTATAAGCCCTCAACAACATGGCGTTTAATTGCCAGAGTAAACACGCATTTTTTAGCAATTAATCGCACCCAGTTGAAATTTTTATTGCCATTAAAAATGTGCAAAAGAAACAGCAGCAGCAACAACAGCGGCAGCTAAATATATGAATAAAATAATAATCATATTAAAATGCAATAAAAATGGGTAATAATAATCACTTGGGTAGTAGCCGGCAAGGCCGGCATTGCAGCCAGCTATACCAGTTTTCAGGGTCAGTTGAATTTTTTGTGAAGATATAGGAGGGAAGATATTCAGTAGACTGTCAGATGTATATTAAAAAGCATGATTGTGAATGCAGCTTATATAGAACGATCTCCAAACTATAAATGGTTTGTAAGACCAATAATATTTCATAATTTATATTTTTTCTGCGGTGCGGAAATCATAGATAAAACTTATATAAAATAATCCATAATTATATAGATATGTTGAAAAATCCACGCTCTAATATATTGTAATAAGAATAAGAAAAAACAAAACAAAACAAAAAAACATTATTAAGTTCGATCGAGACGTACTTTTTTCAGCGAATTCACCACGAAGTGGATATTGAAAATACATAAAATCGATCGGGACTTTTTTACGAGGGTCATCCCAAATTGCTGTCAAGAGAAAACAATAAATCAGACAAATCTTCTGTGAAGTCGTTGTTTACCCACTTCGTAATGCTAAAATGTATTCATTTCGGTTGGAAAATGTCCCTAGGACTATCAAAATACCTATAAAGCAAGGCTAGGCTTTATATAGGGGGTTGTACTCAAATGTCCGATAATTATAATGTTTAGTCCCACACAGGGGCTACGGCTAACCAAACCCAAAACGCTGAAAAATCAGATAATTATTTTAATATAAACAAGTGAAAAAGCATTAAGTTCGGCCGGGCCGAACTTTGGATACCCTCCACCACAGGTATACCGACAGGTATTTGAAATGAAAAAGTGGACCGATGTTTATAATTTTTAATAGAGATATTTGGTAACCAATATGAACCTAATGTACCATATTTCAGCGGTTGAAAAGCACACTCAAGTACCAAAAAATACCGAAAATGTACCAAATTTCAGCGTATTCGGTTGAAATGCGCGCTCAAGAACCCCAAAATACCGAAAATTGGGGGGTACTGTTATATGGGAGCTATACCTAAACGTGGACCAATATATCCCAGTTTGACCTGCCTGCAAACAAAAGACAAACCTATGCCAAATTTCAGCACCCTATCTCAATTCCTTCAAAAGATAGTGTGATTACAACAGACGGGCGGACAGACGGACGGACATGGCTAGATCGTCTTAGAATTTTACCCTGATCAAGAATTTATATATTTTATAGGGTCGGAAATGAATATTTCGATGAGTTACAAACGAAATGACAAAATTAATATACCCTCCATACTATGGTGGAGGGTATAAAAATGGGGGATTATATGAGGACTACCCCTAAAAGGGATTGACAATTAATAATTGTTGGTAGGGAGATTTGTTACCATATAGGGCTACAAAATACCAAATTTCAGTGAATTCGGTTGAAAACGCGCTCAAGAACCTCAAAATACCGAAATTTGGCGGTACCTATATATGGGAGCTACCAGAAAAAATTTACTTATATTTATAATTTTTAGTAGAGATACTTGATACCCAATAAGAACCCAATATACCAAATTTCAGCGAATTCGGTTGAAAAACGCGCTCAAGGACCATAAAATACCGAAATTTGGGGGTACCCTTATATGGGAACTACCAAAAAATATTGGACTTATATTTATAATTTTTAGTGGAAATATTTGGTACCCAATAGGAACCTAATGCACCAAATTTCAGCGATTTCGGTTGAAAAACGCCCCAAGAAACCCGAAAAAATGGGCCTATGTTCAAAAATTTTTGTGGAGATATTTGGAACCTATTAAAACTCAAAATACTAAATTACAGCCAATTCTTTGGAAAAATACGATCAAAACCCCCCAAAATACTGAAAATTAGGAGTTACCGTTATATATGGGTGCTACCGGAAAATGTGGACCTATATTTATAATTTTTTGTGTAGACATTTAGTACCCAATAAGAACCCAATGTACCAAATTTCAGTGAATTCGGTTGAAAAACGCGCTCAAGAACCCCGAAATACCGAAAATTGGGGGGACACTTATATGGGAGATATGCTTAAACGTGGACCGATATATCCCATCTTCAAACTTGACCTGCCTGGAGACAAAAGACAACCCTATGTAAAATTTCAGCACCCTATCTCAATTCCTTCAGAAGATAGCGTGATTACAACAGACGGACAGACAGACGGACGGACATGGCTAGATCGTCTTAGAATTTTACCCTGATCAAGAATATATATACTTCATAGGGTCGGAAATGAATATTTCGATGAGTTACAAACGGAATGGCAAAATTTATATACCCTCCATACTATGGTGGAGGGTATAATAATATATAGGACGATTCCAGAATCGCAAATTAAAACAGATTGGTCTATAAAAGGTCCAATTGGTATTATATAGACAATTTTTGGTGCAAAGATTTTCTACTTAAATTTAAATTACAGTTATTATTGAAAACAATAATAAAACCAGTGAGCGGAGCAATAAAGTCGGATGTGCCGACCATATGATACCCTACACAACTACCACCGAACTTTTACTTTCTGTTATTCCCAGTCTTGGACCGACTAGATATCAACATCTACACATTCATACTCTGGCATCTTTTCCAAATCACGACTTGCCATAAGATTCGAATTTTGATATTTAACAGACAAAAGTCTTGGTCCATTTGACCTGCTGAATATTAAACGATCATTCATTCTAAATAATTGGGCAGATCTCCTTCTAGATGAAAATTTTCAGCTTATAATTGTGGCTTCTAGAGCGACCGCAATACGATAGCAATAGGGGTCTTCCTTCGCCAGAAACCTTTTTTATGCAAATTTTGACAATTGGTTCATAACTATGGCCTGTTTCGGGTTTACAAATTATAAAGGAGATACGGACGGTCTAGACTATTCTAGTCGAGATATGACGATCGGTACACTTGAAGGTCAAGGTTTCAAGATCTAGGACCAATATTTCGAGATGTTACAAACTATAGTTACACAAAACTATAATACCCTACCAACATAGCAAATATTTGGCCAATTTTTATATTTGTTAATATGAAGATGACTTCGGTTTGCTGCCGTTAGATCTTTGAACCATGATAATACCTAAAATGTAGTGGGTCCTTTATATGGGGTCTACTTCGAAACATGGACCAAATCTCTAGGACCATGAAATACCTTAGTGAGTACATGACGACCCTATTATACTTCAAGATATAGCTTTATTTTTTTCATTTGTAAGAATAGACCAATAAAACGCAAAATTATCGATTAGGTGTACGTAATCTAGCGCAAAAGTAGACTCTAAGACTTTTTGATTTTTGCCTCTGACCAAAAAGACGATTTTTTGACTTTTTGATTTTTTGTCTTTGACAGAAATGTGATTTTTCGATCTTTCAATTTTGTCAAACCTGCTCGAGATTGATTTTCGACTACTACTGACTAATGCAAAACCGACTAAATCTTTTTTATGAATTGTTATAAACTGATAAATTAAAGTTCTGAAATGTATATTTTTTGGGCAATTTGGGGCTTGTGATAATAAACCAAGTATTTTAAAAGAATCGAAAGCCATATCTCCGAACTTTGATCTATGGCGAATATTTCCTTGTGGGGGTTTTCATATAGTCACCAAGGTCTTTCATACCCAATAGGAATTTTTCACCAGCAGCCCATGACCTCTTTGTCGCGCAGTGTAGTTTGCAAACGAAAAGGCAGAAGACGGGGTTATTAGGACATACATCTATTTCGATGTCTGTAAAAGAGTGGCCATTTTATTACGTCCTGAGTCCATCGAATTCATGCTTCATGTCTCAAATTTAGTCTGCATTTTCAACCCGGACTAAATTATGTCCAGAATGATGTATGCTGAGTTTCGTGGAAATCGGTTCAGATTTAGATATAGCTCCCATATATATTTTCGTCCGATTTAATATATATGATGTACCAAAGTCCCTACATATCTTTCGATATGCACGAAATTTGGGATAGCGTACTGAATTGAGTCTATAATGATGTGTGCTAAGTTTCGTGAAAATCGATTTAGATTTGGATATAGCTCCCATATATATTTTCGTCTGATGATGTGTGTTAAATATCGTGAAAATCGGTTCAGATTTACATATAGCTCCCATATATATTCGTCCAATTTTACATAAATGGATCACCAAAGTCCCTATATATCCTCCGATTTGCAGAATGATGTGTGCTAAGATTCGTCGAAATCGATTCATATTTAGATATGGCTCCCATATATATTTTCGTCCGATTTTATGTAAATGGTGCACCAAAGTCCCATATTAATTACATCTTATGTGGATCCTTTGTCCTATATACATCGTTGGATGATTACAGGTTGTTTACGCACCAAGTTGTAACTGTAACGTCTTTGTAGTTTTTTTTTTGTCATCCTAAGTTCCAAACAGCCTGTCAAAAAGTGCAAGGTCAATGGGTGCTATTCATTTTATAGAAACCCTCAAATATCTTGATGAGGTCTTTAGACAGTCTTTATAGTTTTCTCTATAAAAGCCTTTAAAAGAAAGCTCCATATGGGAATTTACTGATCTGTGTATGACTTTTTTATATTATTAAATCGAATTAAGTGATGCATTTAAAGAAAAAATTGTTTTTAATTTTTATATGAGAATTTACAAATTTTTAAAGGAGTATTAAATCGTATCCACGATATCCTATTTAATAATTACAAGTTTTTATAAGTATAGTTTGCACTTAATTTACAATGTACCACTGAAAAGATTTTAAAAAACACTTCCCCTCTTCTAATATACTTGTTGTAGCGTACTGCAATAACGAATTGTGCACAGAAATTCGTAGAAATGAACTGCCTATTTTTTTTTTTATCAGTAGAGCGAGGCTATTAGCAAACTTTTGCAACATTATTATCGACATCACCAACATCAGTATAAGAGCACCACCACCAATTCTAGCGGCCAAGAAAATTACGTTGTTAATGTAATACATTTTTAATTGTTAAATAACATTTGATTAATATCATACATGGAATTGGTGGTGTATGTATGTGAATATTTAATGCAGCTATTTTTCTTCTTTTCAAAATAGTTAACATTTTGATTAGGCTTTACGTCGAAACAGAGATATAACAAATTTGATTATTATTAGCTTCTTAAGCAAGAGGTTAACAATATTTTAAAAATGATAATTGGAAGAAAATATATAAAATTTCCCTCAACCATACGATGGAGTATATAATAAATTAGTCATTACGTTTGCAGAACTTCCAAATATTATCCGGAGAATCGATGAAATATTTATATTCCTAATCAGAATAATTTAGACATGTCAGTACATATAATATGTCTGCCTTTTGAAATCACGATAGAGCTCGAAATATTTAAGATAGAGTTTTAAAGTGTGTACATTGGTTGATATTACTCCTAGGATGTTTGATAGGAAATATGGTATATATCGGCACACATATGGTACGGCCTTATTTTCGACATTTTGAAGGTTTTAGCCGGATGTTACAACCGAAGAGGCAACGTGTACTTCACAGTTTCGTAGATATTAGTTATTTTACATATGTTGATGAGTCTTCACGAAATTCTTGATTATTTTTTTTATATATCTACAGGCAACTGTTCATTAGCTTGTCAACTTCTTGAAATCAAAATATATAGTAGAAGATTGTTGCTAAATATCGCTGGATGACGATGTACTGTTACTCATAAACACTTCAGCAAGATTCGACGTTAGTTAGGTATTTTTACATTATAAACACTCGAACTAACATTAAAGTATTAAAAAAACAGGAAATTAGCGGTAAATAAGCTGGTCGAATCGAAAATTAACTTACTTAACATTCTCAATTTTTCTTTATTTTCAGTGAACAATTTTACTGCCATGAGAATATTTTATTCCTCTTGAATATAAAAATGAAGTGCCGAGTTTTGGCTTAATCAAACAACAGTTTTAAAACCCTCCATCAACACAATACCATCACCATCGGCTGCGTATCACAACATAGTAGTTCAGTAGCGCACATTAAGGGTAAGTCAAATTGAAACTTCATAACCGCTAGAAATAAGATAAAAGAGGCACTAATATCATCCCATTTTTTAAGTCAACACCGAAGTCATCTTTAAGCAAAGCCCCATTGACTTTCATATCACGACCCCATGCATATGTGACCCCAAGAGTTTGCAACAACACGAAATATTGGCCATAGATCCATTTTTTGTAAACCTATGAAGTTGGTTCTTTGATTATAGATTGTAATTGACATACGAAAGGATATATGTATGTCAATTACAATCTTTAATCAAAGAACCGACTTCAGTTATGTATCACGAAAATTTTCAAGTAGGCCTGGTTCTGGCTAAAGACGATAACCTATAACCGCTTATTAGGTTAATATTTAGGAGACCATTTGTTCTGTATTTTATAGCCTCCAATATAGTATGGTGGGTTTATTAGTTTTGCTTTTCCGTTTGTAACTTTTCGAAATGAAGGTCAAGATGGGCAAGTTCGAAGATGGGCTATATCGGTCTACCAGAAGGTTTCTTATCCTCTGAGAAAACGAAATATCGAAAACTTGATTGGACAAATTCGGCAAATACCTTGAGCATTCGGAAAATGAGTCAGAATCTTTATGACAAAAGAGGACCTATGTTGAAAATTGTTTGCGACGGAGTTTTTTGAAATGTCGAAACACCGCTGCTTCGTACACCCAAAAAAGGTCGGTCATTCACATTGGAGATATGTAAAAATATGCATCATATTACTGCCTTTCCAAAGGCGCATTTAATATATACTCCAACTTATGTTCGATGGTATAAAAAACTCAAAAAAACGGGACCTTTTCATGAGGAATAGTTCGAAACATGGGACTATATTAAAAACATATCTGCGAGGAGGTATTCTACCCTCTGAAAACTCGATATACGAAATTACAGCTGCTTCTGTTGGATAATGAAGTTAGGGCCCTAGGAACACCGAAAATGTGGCGGAACCCTTAAATGTGGGCACACTGTGGTACAGGGTATTATGTCTTTGTGCATATGTTTGTAACAGGAAAAAGGAAACAAGATAGACACATGGTTCCTTTGGAGAATATGCATAGAATCACTTTCTAAGTCGACTTATGCATGTCCGGTCCGTCTGTCCATGTTAAATTGTAAACAAAGTACAGGTCGCACTTATAACCCGAATTGGTTGAAATTTGGCATAGGTCACTTATTTGGCCCAAGAAAGAAACTATTGAAATTGGAAAAATCGGTTCAGATTTAGATATAGCTCCCATATATATTTTCGTATGATTTAATGTAAATGGTGTACCAAAGGCTCTATATATCTTTCGATATGCACGAAATTTGGCATAGTGTACTTAATTATGATGTGTTGTAAGTTTTGTGAAAATCGGTTCAGATTTAGATATAGCTCCTACATATATTTTCTTCCGATTTTATGTAAGTTGTGCACTCAACACGCAAAGTTTGTCCGATTGCCACACAATGATAAATGTACAATGAACTGTAATTAATATAAATTAATTTTTGGCAAGTCACATTGAAATCGGTTCAGATTTAGATCTAGCTTCTACTTCGCTTTTCGTCCGATTTTACACAAAATTGGTACAAAATTTTGCACAACGTACTGAAGTTACTATAACATAACGTGTGGCAAGTTTTGTAGGAATCGGTTCAGATTTAGATATTGCTCCCATGTATAGTTTCGTCTGATTTTAAGTAAATGGTGCACCAAAGACATATTTATGTATATTTTGGATGTATTTATGTATATTTTTTAAGTAAATGGTACACCAAACTCCTCATGTTTATCAGATATTTATCCAAATAATCAACGGGTGTCAGATCGATATTTGCTTAAAATGACTTACATAATTTTTTCTATTATAAAAATCAACTTTATATCTGACCAAAATAGGTTGCAGAATAACATGTTTATGGATCCAATTTCATGTTAATGATCCTTCAAAAATACGACGTCAGTTAGGAGTCATCTGTTAAATATACCCAAAGTGGTGAAGGGTATCATATAGTCGGCCCCGTCCGACTTTACTACTATCCTTACTGGTTTAAAAATAATGTAGTGATAGTGGAATATATTTAGACAACATATTCACTATGTTGTTGAAACAATTTGTTTTATTTTTTTACAGTTGATACACCGACAACATCACGAAAAGGATATGGTAGTACACATTACCCAAAGATCCTCTACTTAAAAATTTGTTCTTTCACTAAAAAGCCGAACCTTCACATTACAGTTACTTCTTTGGGAACATGTGGCTGTGACTTTCAGAAAACCGAAAATGGGCGGGACCTCTATATGGGGACTATATTACAATATTGATCTTTAATATTATTTTCTAATAATGTCTAATATAATATTTTCAGATGTCGGACATTTCATTCGCTTCATATGAAATTTACAAAATTTAAAAACTTGTAATCTAGGCTTCCTACAAATATTACTATTAGCTTCATAGAGAATTTACAATTGTTGTGAATATTTATCCTTTGTATAAAACTTAAAGACATCGGACGTGGTCGCTAAATCACATTCCTGGAAATGGTAAATTATTATTGAAACCGAACAGATGGCGGTAACTAAGTGAATAAACAACAAATGAATGATTGCATCAAATTATGAAAAATAATATTTTAAATCCAAGTTGTAATGTTGTTACCGCACTGCACCTATTCCCAAAACGACAACAAAAACAATTCCAGGGACTACAACTACAACGACCATTGGAAACATAAAAATAAACCAGAAGAGGACCAGTGGACAGCTTGCAACACGGTGGCACTGACATGGAGTCGACATGTACTAATTTGCATAATACCGCGAATTTTCAACCGAACAGCAGCCAAATGACGAACGAACTATCCAAACCAAAATGCAAAGAAACACCATTTTTATCAAAGAGAACATTCGCCTTGTTTTGTTCCAGGAATGGGATTTAAGACTGGAGGCAAAGTACATAACAGCAGTGTACTACTACCAGATGCAAAACGAAAAATGGAAATAACGAACCGACATTCTACAAATTGGTTATGAATGTTAAAAAATATTGTAAACACGTTCGGGATGCAAAAAAAAAAAAAGAAAAAAAAAATAAATGAAATGCCACAAAAATAAAATATAAGAAATGAATAAAAAATAAAATAAAATATATATATTTTTATAGAGTCTGTCAGCGATTTAGTGCTGGAGGAGGGAGGGGCCAGTATGTGTGTGCTCCCAAATGCAAAAAGAAAACTACTTAAAATTCATTGTATTCAACTCGACATTCATCATCATTCGTGTTCGAGCTTAAAAACGTTTTTACAGCTCAAATGGAAAATGAATGAACGAACGCATGACGGTGAAGGATTTTGTTTTTGTAGAACGAAAGAGAACAAAAATACGCCATGAAAATATCCCCGAAAACAGAGGAGAAAATATGCTCCACTCCAGTATTCATGACAATGACAACGGCGACATTTTAATGGTTCCACACAGCACCGGCAAAATGGCTGAATTTTAAAAAGCGTATTTTTCGTGTGTTATTGTCGTTGTAGTCGTTGTGTTGTTTCTGTTGCTCTGTTATTGTTGTGATTCGAACGTTTATTTCATTTTTATTGGAAATAAAAATTTGCATAATTGTTCTTTCGCCATTGACATACAGTCAGTCAGACAGAACCACGACCGCACCAAAAGCACGAAATTGTCAATTTAACGTTTTATTTTTTGAATGGTGTACAAATTGAATGGAAATGGTGAACAGTGGTCACCAAGAGAAATATTTGGCCTCCGAAAAATACTCTTTAAAAATCCACGCCTATGAAGCTTGAAATCCTTGCCAAAATACTCTTTAAAAATCCACGCCTATGAAGCTTGAAATCCTTGCAAAAATATTCCTTAAAAATCCACGCCTATGATGGTCGAAATCCTTGCAAAAATATTATTTAAAATCCACGCCTATGAAGCTTGAAACACTTGCAAAAATATTCTTTAAAATCCACGCCTATGAAGCTTGAAACACTTGCAAAAATATTCTTTAAAAATCCACGCCTATGAAGCTTGAAATCCTTGCAAAAATATTCTTTAAAAATCCACGCCTATGAAGCTTGAAATCCTTGCAAAAATATTCTTTAAAAATCCACGCCAATGAAGCTTGAAATCCTTGCAAAAATATTCTTTAAAAATCCACGCCAATGAAGCTTGAAACACTTGCAAAAATATTCTTTAAAAACCTAAGCCTATGACGATCGAAATCCTGACAACAATTATTTTAAAAAATCCACGCGTATGAAGCATTAGAACCTTTTAAAAATAATGTTTAAACCCCACGCCTATAAAGCTAGAAGTCCTTTCAAAAATTTCCTTAAAATCGACGCCTAAGGTGCCAGGGACCTTCGAAAAATATTGTTTAAATATCCACGTCTATGCTGCCAGGAGACATTAACAAAATATTTTTTTTTTTTTAATTCTAGGCTTATATTCCTAAAGACCCCACTGTTCAAATCTGATTTTTGGGAGGGATTTAAACATGTTTTCCATTTTATTTGCTGTGCTGCTCTGTGCTATGAAATCATCATCATCATCACCAGCACCGCCACCATCACCCAATAAACGCAACACTTTTGTCATATTTTCTCCTTAGCTTTCACATAAATTCACCAACACCTCCTCCTCCTCCATCTTTTGATTTCCCTCCCCAAAAACATGTCATTCGCATGTTCCTCATTAGCAATTCACGTTTATGTGAACGTGTTTTTGTAAAAATTTGTCAAAATTCATTGTCATATAAAATGACAGGATTTTTAATCGATTTACGTCTGTTTTATTTGTTTCAATGGCTGCGTATATATTTTTGGGATGATGGACTGGCTGCATGACTGACTTGATGGCTGGCGGACGGGTTTTCTGTTGTTTTTCAAAACATTTATCGAACAGATTGTTTGTGGCATTTTCGCACTTGTGTTTTTCTGGGGAAGGGGAAGGGACTGATTGAGCAGACTTGTGAGGGGATGGGTTGGTTATGTTGTATGGAATAATATATTGATTATACCGATTTGATACCGATTTCTTACGTATATTAATATATTAATTATCATATTAAGACCAAGATTAATACGAAGATTATACCCATCGGTCTACCCCATATTTTATTACCCCACAAAGTGTAAAAACTTTGAAAATTAGTAAATTCTGATGAGATCCAAACTTTGCACACCGTTTAATTTTTACTAAACCTAGATAAAGTCGGAAGATGGGACCCATCGGTCCACCCCTTGTGTTACCAATTCACAAAGGATTTACATGTTAAGCATATAATTTAATCCGAAGAGAGAGCACCAACCCACTGATGATAAACTCATACATAAACCAGTAAGGAAAGTAGTAAAGTCGGACGGGGCCGACTATATGATACCCTTCACCACTATGGTTATATTAAACAGGACAATTAACATAAAATTGGATGAAAAAAATTTGATATTTATCTAAATCTGAATCTACCTAGATCTATCCATAAAGTATGTCAATCGACTTCAAACAAATATAAATAGGTCATCCGTTGGGCTATGTCGGTACTTCTAGAAAACGCAACTACGTAATTCTATACTCAATTTTGTACGTTGTGCAAAATTTGATGTCAATCTGACTAACATGAGGAGTTTGATGCCCAATTTACTTGAAATCGGGCGAAAATATATATGGAAGCTCTATCCAAATATTGAGCGATTTCAAACAAACTTGTCACAGGTTAGGTTGTACTAATTTCAGAACGTTTTGTTCCTATAGGTTCCTTAGTACGTCAATTACTTAAAATCAATCTATAAGAAAAGGGAGCTATATCTAAATCTGGACCGATTTTCACGAAACTTGGCAGACATCATTCTAGGCTCAATTAAGTACGTTATGCCAAATTTTGTGCAAATCGAAGGATATATAGGGACTTTGGTGCACCATTTACATGAAATCGGACGAAACTATATATGGGAGCTATATCTAAATCTTGACCTATTTTCACAAAACTTGGGAGACAGTACGTTATGCCAAATTTCGTGCAAATCGAAAGATATATAGAGACTTTGGTGCACCATTTACATGAAATCGGACGAAACTATATATGGGAGCTATATCTAAATTTCGACCGATTTTCTCGAAAGTTGGCAGACATCATTCTAGGCTCAATTCAGTACGTTAAGCCAAATTTCGTGCAAATCGAAAGATATATAGGGACTTTGGGGCACCATTTACATGAAATCGGACGAAGCTATATATGGGAGCTATATCTAAATCTGGACCGATTTTCACGAAACTTGGCAGACATCATTCTAAGCTCAATTCAGTACGTTATGCCAAATTTCGTGCAAATGGAAAGATATATAGGGACGTTGGGGCACCATTTACATGAAATCGGACGAAACTATATATGGGAGCTATGTCTAAATTTGGACCGATTTTCTCGAAAGTTGGCAGACATCATTCTAGGCTCAATTCAGTACGATATGCCAAATTTCGTGAAAATCGAAAGATATATAGGGACTTTGGGCACCATTTACATGAAATCGGACGAAACTATATATGGGAGCTATATCTAAATCTCGACCGATTTTTTCGAAACTTGGCAGACATCATTCTAGACCTAAATGATTAGGCTGTACCAAATTTCGTGCAAATCGAAAGATATTTAGGGGCCGTTTACATTAAATCGGTTAAATATATATATGGGAGCTATATCTAAATCTGAACCGATTTTTCCCAATTTCAATAGGGTTCGTCCTTGGGCCGAATAAGTGACCTATGCCAAATTTCATCCAATTCGGATCATAAATGCGACCTGTACTTTGTTTACAATTTAACATGGACAGACAGACGGACAGACGGACAGACGGACAGACGGACGGACGGACGGACGGACATGCATAAATCGACTTAGAAAGTGATTCTATGCATATTCTCAAAAGGAACCATGTGTCTATCTCGTTTCCTTTTGCCTGTTACAAACATATGCACAAAGACATAATACCCTGTACCACAGTGTGGTGAAGGGTATAAAAATTATATACACATTTATAGTGAATGATGATTGGTCTGTGGTGTAAACTTGGCAGATTATAATATTTATACTAACCATACATTAAGAGCAACTATCTCTGGTATCTATTTTAAAGTAAAGGTATATCTATAGCAAACATTGACCTACATCGAAAATATTTTGCGCTGTTTACATTACAAGAATCCGTAACGCCTAATAACAGTCTTATATGTATATATAGGCGACTAACATCTTCAAAATGCCGAAAATGGAACGGAACCTTTTATGGGAATATGTCATTTAGGCGGAACCTATATATTATTGAGACTATGACAGAGCATGGACCTATATCAACAAATAATGTTTCCCCTAAGATATCTTTGATATTTCAAAAATCCGTGATGTCAAATTAAGGGGACCCTCCATTCTCGTGTCAAGATTTTTTATTAAGTTTTTTGAATCTAAACTAATTCAAGAATATCCCTACAAAATCTCAAGTGAAAATCTCAACAACTCTTGAAGATATATCTTATATATATATAGCGGATTATATAGCGCTATATATAGCGGAATTATTGTGCTAGCATCAAGTGACGGCAAGAGGGCTTCTTAAAATTTAAACGCATTTTTCTCCAAACAGCGTTTTTGCGAATGGCGAGCACGATAACTCTTTGAATAAACAGGGATAAATCCAATCGGCCAACATCTTCCTTGGTTTATCGTAAAAAATAGGCGTTTTTCCAAAAATATTTTTTAAAGCCATTTTGTTTATTTTTGAGCTAGTCAATAATCTTAGTTCATACGAGAGCCAGATATGTACCCTTCCGAACACCGCTGGAATTTTCGGATTCCGATATTTCAAGTGAGGAGTTGTCATGCCCGCCATCAAAAATAAGGACTTTTATTTAATCCAATAAAACAAAAACCAAACAATAACAAACCAGCAAGGAAAGTAGTAAAGTCGGACTGGGCCGACTATATGATACCCCCAATTTTCAGTATTTCGGGGTTCTTGAGCGCGTTTTTCAACCGAATTCGCTGAAATTTGGTAAAATGGGTCCTTTTTGGATACAAAAATTTCCCCACTAAAAATTATAAATATATGCCCACTTTTTCTGGTAGCCCCCATAGAACGGTACCTCCTAATTTTCAGTTTTTGGGGGGTTCTGACCGGATTTTTCCACCGCATTGGCTGTAATTTAGTACTTTGAGTTCTTATTGCGTAGCAAATCTCTCCACAAAAAATTATAAATATAGGTCCTTTTTTTCGGGTAGCCCCCATATAAGGGGACCCTTCAATTTTCGGTATTTTGGGGTTCTTGAGCCCGTTTTGCAACCGAATTCGCTGAAATGTGGTACTTTGAGTTCTTATTGCGTAGCAAATCTCTCCACTAAAAATTATAAATATAGGTCCATTTTTTCGGGTAGCCCCCATATAAGGGTACCCTCCAATTTTCGGTATTTTGGGGTTCTTGAGCACTGTATTCAACCGAATTCGCTGTAATTTGGTATTTTGTAGTCGTATATGGTAACAAATCTCCCTACCAAAAATTATTTATATTCACACCCTTTTAGGGGTAGTCCCCATATAACCCCCTTTTTTATTTTAAAATAGTATTTTCAGCATTTCATACACATGTTTCACCGTACCATGCGTTAATAAATATGTCAACATTTTAGGGTTTAGAGATTTTAGGAGAACCCCCATTGAAATTGCTGAATTTTCTATTTGGTTTACAACAATCGATTGGAAGAATTGTAGTTATATGTATGTTCCCTATGTTTTCATTTGCAAAATTTGTCAGTATTTCTATGGTGGAGGGTATCCAAAGTTCGGCCCGGCCGAACTTAACGTTTTTTTACTTGTTATACCTAATCCAGTATATTAATGGACTATGGCTAAATCGACAAAGAATTTATTCTGATCAAGTGTATCAATACATAATGGGGTATCCGGTGGCTATTTCGATGCAGTTTTGCCAATTTAGCAATTTTAGTGCTAGATTTAGCTATTTCTAAACTAAACGGTATAATTATTTCGTTGCATCGGAAATTACATTTCATTTAGCCATAAATTTCCTATCACAGCAATTGCATCTGTGATATAAGAGTAGATGAGTAGTATGTGGACGAGTCTCAAAGAATGAATTGGAAAGCAATTCAGTGAACTTAAAAAGAAATGTCCCAAAACCATCTCTATAGATTTTAAATGTTTTTTTTTCAATTATTCTCAGTGGTATAAGCGTGGTCGGACCTATCGGACTTCTCCACACGCTCCTAAGTACTGTGATCTAGAATTATATCAAAAGCGAACATTCAGTCGAATCAGTCGACAGAACTTAACAACCATGACGAAGAACTTCAAGTTGCATAAAACCCATAGAAAATGTCTGTCATATACCAAATTACTGACACTCTGGTTGAATATTGGGCTAGGACCTTGTATACGGGAAATGTCGCTTGAAATGTCACTTGAAAAACATTCCCAAAATTCTGAAAATACCAAATACATGGCCATACCGTTCTATGGTGCATATATCAAAAGATGAATTACTAATATTTTGACACCAAATGAGAACACCACACATCAAAAACGTATCGTTATATAGGAGCTACCCTGAAATGTGGGCCAATATTGGTAATCTACAATATAAAATTACAAACAAGTTGGTGGAAAACAGTTTTTTTCTTGTAGGAAGATTTACCACTCAATGAGAACCCAAAATATAAAATTACAGATAATTCGGTTGAAAAATTAACCCAACATACCACATATTAAAGTTTACCATAATATTGGGGGCTATACCAAGACGGTCGCTGATATTCTTAACACTAGATTGCCGAAGGCGTTCATTTTGACATTTTTCAATTTCAAAACACAAAAACAATTGTGTATGTCATGACATAGTTTTTTTAAATTTGGTGACTTTTTGTACCACATAGAACTACGTTTATTAATCATAGTAGGTGCTTCCCCCTCTTTCATTCCCCGTATTCACATGTGCTATACCTATATTGTCATTTTGACCTCTTGTGAAATATTAAATAATCAAACTACTTTTATTATTGTATAAAGTAAATTTCTTATATTACCAGATCAGTGCAACAACATCGAAATCCGTTTGTTACTCTGGAAACACAAACGAACACACAAATCGGGAAAAATAAATTTTATATTTCCAGTCGATTTCACTCTTAGAGTAAACACTCTTTTTCGAACATTTTGTCCGCGCTCTTATTTTTCAAAAAGGGAAACCCGAGAGCCCTCCCGCCAAAAATAAATAATAACAACGTTTTGTATGATTGTAAATACTGTAAAAAATATTAAAAAATAAGCTTAAACAAATTTCTTTACACAATAAAAATTCATTCAGAATAAGGTCAATTTCACCGGTTTTAGGCAATATAGGTATACATGCCCTACTAGAGGTCAACAAATATTACTAAAATTCAGTACAGCCCTTCTAATTATTTGTTCAGATTCCCTTCGCCCTGGGTTGTGTTGTTATGTTCGGCTTCCAACTGTGGCCTGTAGGTCGTCTCAAAAAAAAAAAAAGAAAAAAAAAAGAATAGGCGTTGTTCTTGACCATGCCAGGATCCTCATAGAAAATTTCAAAGCGATTAGCGCTATATTTCCGCCATCTAGTGTGGTAATGACTTACTAAATAATATATGAATACATAAGCACCTGTAAATATTTAAGTTTATCTCCCAGATCCGAGTACATACAATAATATAATTGGTATCAATTTAAAGGTCAACCACTCCTTTTGGACATACTATCAACGATAGAATACAAATGTTGAAATTTTTCACACAAAAGTCAGGGTCCATTAGACCCGATAAATATTGACCCATCTTTACCAAAACAGGCATGCTTATTCTTTGACCCGATCCCCTTCTCCATGGACAAATTCGCGATATTTGGGCCATAATTGCGGTGTCTGGAGCGGTCAGAAAATTAGAAAAAAATAAAGTTTTTGGTCAATTTTATCCCCTAAATGTTAACCGATCTTTACCAAATCTTTACCAAAATGAGGGTCTTCATTGGACAGAACTCATCCTACATGCAAAATTTCGTGACAATTGGTCCATAACTGTGGCCTCTATCGTGTTTACAAGTTATAATGGACAGACGGATGGACGGACACACATGCCTAGATCGACTCAGCTATTCGAGATATGATGGTCGGTATACTAAAAGTTGGGTCTAGGACGAATATTTCGCGGCGTTACAAACTCTTGGGGCTGCACAAAGCTATAATACCCTGACAACATAGTGGTGTAAGGTATAAAAATCCAGGCTTATTGCTCTGTTATGCCTAGTAAAATTGTGATTCATAAATCTACGCTTTTAGCTCATGTGTTTAGTGAATGTGAGTGTCGAGGATGTATATGTTTTCTCCATCACCTTCCAGAATTCCATTCCCCGTCCCCACAATTATATATACGAGTATATAAATTTAAATTATCACTTGTCAATTTGTAACAATTATTCTCATAAAACATAATTCATTGTAACATTTTGAAACAATAGCAAAAGCAACAATCATCGACTGCAGTTGACAACTCAATTTCAGATAGCATTCACACCTCAGATGATGAATGTGGATGACCAACCCAGAGACTCTCATCTACTCAGTCCAAGTCTTCCACAACCTGTGGAGAATGTGTAATTGTGTTTGATTTCCCACCACTACAATGAAGAAACGAATGAATGAATCCAAGTCGTCACCATCAGGCAAAACACCCCTCTGTTTCATTCTGTTGCAGTTGCAATTGCAGTCAATGGCAAAAGATTTGATCTATGACTTCATTGTTCTCTCAATTTTTTTTTGGCCACAATTGCAACCAAAAGGTAACAAAAACTAAATGTTGCCTGAGGCCGAATACAAAACGTTTGACCAAGAGTTTGTAGAACAACACAGTTAATGTCTGGTGATTGTGGAATATGCAAGGAAATGAAGTTATCATCAAACCGAAAGCTGCACTCTTCCTTCTCTCCCTCCCACTCCATCTCATCTAATCTTCTCCATGCGGAGTGGGTTTGCATCCAACAAAAAAAAAAAAAAAAAAAAAAAAGGAAAGGAAACACAACATTACAACATGGCAAGCAGAAAGATAAGAATTCTTCAAAACTCCTCTCTCTGCATATGCAAAAATTCTGCTGCATCATATCTAGCCATGATGGTGTATCGAAGTTTATGAACTAGTCGAAATTGTTCCGAATGGCAAAGGCAAAAACAAAACAGACTTGCTTGCATATGTTTCCAATTTAACCACAAAAAGAAATGGGGTGGTCGGCAATATTTTCCCCCACTCTCAGAGACAGGTTGCAAAAGTTCATAGACAAAAGTGCAGGTAGTTCGTAGTTGATGCTGTTATGAATAATTGGTCGGCCATGGTGAGTGTGTCCAACGGTGTGTGCGGATGTGTGGGTGGTGCCACACTGTATCGAAATGCTAACACTTTTGTGCAACTGTGACATATGACTGCTGTTCCTGCTGCCGATGATGATGATGTTGCACTTGATTATATTGTTGTTGCTGTTGTTGATATATGTATGTATGGCGGCACTTGAAAGTATTGTGAGGGATGTTTGTTGCTGCTGCAGTTGTGTTGACATGCACACACATGCAGACATATTGCAAAACTCATTGCTTGACAATGTGCGAACAAATAATTCCATCAACGATAACAAAGGCTCAATAGGACACTCAAAATTTCGAATTGTAAAAAATGAAAGGGGCGTCTGAAAACATAATTAAGGGAAATTTTCATTTCAGAAATATTCAGGATACCTCCCTGGAATATATCCCTGGAATTGGAGATCTCATTTTGACCTAAATAACTTTTTCAGGAAATCTTCAAAAAACACATGTGTCTTATGATTCCTGCCACATTACCTACGGCCCTGCGGTTTTGGGGCAAACACATTTCGTGGCATCGGTAATTACATTTCATATCGTCATTGTTGTTTTTGTGTTACAGGAATATCTCTTGAATTGTTTGACCACCATAAATTTCCTATCACAGCAATTGTATCTATGGTATCAGTATGTGAGTAGTAAGTGGACAAGTCTCAAAAATGAATTGGAAAGCAATTCAGTGAAGTGATTGGGGATAATAGGGTGTTACGATCGGAGCAAAAGAGAAAATAGAGAAAAAGTTAAGAAGGAGTCTATAGATGACATAAAGACGGAGTCCATAAACGAGCTGAGTAGGGAGCCTATAGACGAGCTGACGAGGGAGTCTATATAGACGAGCTGACGAGGGAGTCTATATAGACGAGCTGACGAGGGAGTCTATATAGACGAGCTGACGAGGGAGTCTATATAGACGAGCTGACGAGGGAGTCTATATAGACGAGCTGACGAGGGAGTCTATATAGACGAGCTGACGAGGGAGTCTATATAGACGAGCTGACGAGGGAGTCTATATAGACGAGCTGACGAGGGAGTCTATATAGACGAGCTGACGAGGGAGTCTATATAGACGAGCTGACGAGGGAGTCTATATAGACGAGCTGACGAGGGAGTCTATATAGACGAGCTGACGAGGGAGTCTATATAGACGAGCTGACGAGGGAGTCTATATAGACGAGCTGACGAGGGAGTCTATATAGACGAGCTGACGAGGGAGTCTATATAGACGAGCTGACGAGGGAGTCTATATAGACGAGCTGACGAGGGAGTCTATATAGACGAGCTGACGAGGGAGTCTATATAGACGAGCTGAATAGGGAGTCTATATAGACGAGCTGAAGAGGGAGTCTATATAGACGAGCTGACGAGGGAGTCTATATAGACGAGCTGACGAGGGAGTCTATATAGACGAGCTGACGAGGGAGTCTATATAGACGAGCTGACGAGGGAGTCTATATAGACGAGCTGAATAGGGAGTCTATATAGACGAGCTGAAGAGGGAGTCTATATAGACGAGCTGAAAAGGGAGTCTATATAGACGAGCTGAGATGAAGAGGGAGTCTATAGACGAGCTGAGATGAAGAGGGAGTCTATATAGACGAGCTGGAGAGGGGGTATATATCGACGAGCTGAGATGAAGAGGGAGTCTATAGACGAGATGAAGAGGGAGTCTATATAGACGAGCTGGAGAGGGGGTCGGTAGATATGCTGAAGAGGGGTCTATAGATATACTGAAAAATGAGTCTGCAGACGAACGGAAGAAGGAGGCTATATATGAAGAAAAATAACAGAGTCGAACTGATGAGGAGCCCTTTTGACGCACTGAAGAGGAAGTCCATAAATGAACTTAAGAAGGAGTCTATGGTCGAGGTGAAGATGGAGTCTATAGAAAAAACAGAATATGTAGTCTATAGGCGAGCTAAATATCTACTCAATTTGAGGATCCTAAATCGACGAGATTTATGAGGAGATTAAGACAAGATGAATAGGGAGTCTATAGACGAACCGAATATTGGTTGTAACGAGAAGTTGGATTATGATTTCAATATGTAGACGTGAAGGCTGGAAATTGTTCAGAAATTAGCTAAAGAGTATTGGCGAACTTCTGAACTGATATAAAGGCTGTATATGAAAATTCATTGGCTATAAAATTTTCCTTGTAGCCGCTGGCCGCTCTCTGTCCATTTCCCATCGACACATTCTGTGTCACCCTCATATCCACTTGATTGCGAACATATTCATGTTCATTGTATGCATATTTTATGCATTCATTGGATATGAGTTGAAAATTTATGAATTTCATAGACTTGGCGGTAGATTCATGCCACCGACAACGACGACTGACTGCACACACACACATTCACACAAACCCTTCTTCATAGTTATCACATTGAACATTGTCCTCAAGTGCTGGTATTCACACAATGCTGTCATTTTTTGTTAGTATTGGAATTTGAGTGGATGCAGAAAAGCTACATGCGGGATGGACATGCATTATGGGTAAACATATAGGTGTGTGCGTTTATGTGTGTGTATGGATACGTTATCCTGTCATTTCCCTACTCGTTGTGCATTCAATATGTGAAGCCTTCCACACATTGCATTTCTTACTGCGAATGAGTGGTTGAGTATATGTGTGTATATGTTTCGGTTTGTGCATATGCTAGTGGGTGCTCAGAGTAAACCCAATACCGGAGATTTCCTTTTGTCCTTTGTCTGACTGGCCAACAACAATATGCAACACCAACCATTATCATTCACGACAAGCCAAACATGAAATGCAACTACAACTCAATTTCGTTAAAAATATTGGAATGGATGATGTTGATGACGAGAGCGAGGACGACGATGAGGCTGAGGATGATGACGATGATATTTACATTTGCAAAATTTCAACACGAATCCTTTTGATAGGATCGCTGTTAGTATGAATTGCAATGCGTTGATGTCGGAAACGAGGGTGACAACTTTGCCATGATGATGCTGGTGGTAGGAGTGCGGCATTGTTGTTTCATTGATAGGAGTTCATAGGGTTATTGATGGAGAATGGGTTTGGTATGGCGATGATGGCTTTATGAAATTATGAATGACATTTATGTACTGTATATATATATGTATGTATATGTAGTGGCTTTTGTCTGTATGTATACGTCGTAGTCGAAGTGACAGAGAAAACGAATATTTTTCATTTGGACATGCAATATTTATATGGTGTGCATCCTTCTTTTGTTGCAGTTTTGCAATTATTTGATGTCTATCTTCCGAATGAAATTTATGTTTTGTTTGAAACGGTTGTTTATTGCATGCCATACATTTATTTCATGGTTTCGAATTTTCGACACAATCAGATGCCATAACATAGATAAACATGATATTGAATTGCAATAAATATTTTGGGTGGTCCAAAAAGTACACAGTGAGGAAAGAAAATGGGGAAGGCTGAGAAAGACTATAGCCTAGCTGTATAGGGAGTCTATAGACGACGAGCTGTATAGGGAGTCTATAGATGAGCTGTTTTGGGAGACTATAGACGAACTGTATAGGGAGTCTCTATAGACGAGCTGTATAGGGAGTCTCTATAGACGAGCTGTATAGGGAGTCTCTATAGACGAGCTGTATAGGGAGTCTCTATAAACGAGCTATATAGGGAGTCTATATAGACGAGCTGTATAGGGAGTCTCTATAGACGAGCTGTATAGGGAGTCTCTATAGACGAGCTGTATAGGGAGTCTCTATAAACGAGCTATATAGGGAGTCTATATAGACGAGCTGTATAGGGAGTCTCTATAGACGAGCTGTATAGGGAGCCTCTATAGACGAGCTGTATAGGGAGTCTATAGACGACGAGTTGTATAGGGAGTCTATAGACGACGAGTTGTATAGGGAGTCTATAGACGACGAGTTGTATAGGGAGTCTATAGACGACGAGTTGTATAGGGAGTCTATATTGACGAGCTGTATAGGGAGTCTATATAGACGAGCTGTATAGGGTGTCTATATAGACGAGCTGTATATGGTGTCTGTACAGACGAACTGAAGAGGGAGTCTATATAGAAGAGCTGAAGAG
>NW_026883311.1:0-49206 GCF_032173495.1 Musca vetustissima | reverse complement strand
TATTCGGTATATTGGCGACATTGTGCACGTTTCAGAGCATATTCGGGAGCTACCCGCAAATTTTACCATTTTTGGGTGAGAAATGTTCTTTCTACTCAATGAGAATCCAAAATATCAAGTTACAGTATTTTCAATTCTCATTGAGTTGAAAATTTCTCTACCAAAAATGATCTAATTTGGTTAAAGTTTCCGGGTAGCTCTCATCTAATGGTACGTCCCATTATTCGATATCGAATTTTTGAATTCTGTTGAATTCTCCTCTGAAGTTGCTGTAATTGGGCAATCCTAGTATTTGGATAGCGAAAAAAGATATTCAAGACAATTTTCGGTACCAGTCGATGTCTGCATATGTCTCACATAGAAAGGCCCCGTCCCATTTTCTTTATTATTAAGGTTTTAACCGAACTTTATTATTAAAGTCGACATAATTTGGCATATTCGGAACCCTGGTGAATAGAAGACTCATTTCCCGAAATTATTCAATATACGATAATGTTTTAGAATAGCAACATAAAACTTTTACCAGAGTCCAACCTGAGTTGGACATTTAATGTAATCATCTATTCCCCATATAAAGTTTCTGGCCGGTGGAAATTATAAAAGTACGGCCCGGCCGACATTGACATAGTTTTTGCGTGTTTATATTCACAGAAATATGCAATGATATAAAATTTTACTGGTGCAAAACTCAGGGTTCCATATTTAAAATATAGGTACAATTTATTCTTTTGACTTTTGGATTCCGCAGCCCGGAATGCACCACTCTTTCGGATGTTGTGGAAGTTATAACCTCCGAAGTCTATGTAATTTGTTGTAATAGAATGAAAACAGCTTCGTAGGACATTTATGATATATCTCTCATATATAGATGGGTGTGGCTCATTTTTAGTAGTTTGTCCTCAGACACAAGAGGCCATTTGTATGTCCCTTATGTAATGAAATTTGTGCATTGTACAAAAAAAAAGTTTACCAAACCTCCGAAGATGGGACCCTTTCCTAAGAAGTGACAAGGATAAAAACGTGTGCATTGTAATAATGTATAATAACTAATGATTTAGTTCTTCTATCCCCGATATAGGCTCACTATTTGTTTTATGAATTAGTTTCCATAAGACATCCTTAAAAATACGCCCAAACGTCATTCATCGTGCAAACACCTGTAGGGTATTTTCCATAACACCTAAAAACCCTGAACTACTTTTTGCACCGAACATTTTGTATGCATTTTCCACAATACTGCACATACAATTAAATACTTGAACAATTTCAGTTTGTTTTGCAGTTACATTTTATTTGTTTTCATTTTAAAGGGGACTGGCTGACTGGTTCGTTTTACTGCTCTTCAGTACGCCATTTTTCCCAAAAGGGATTTGTCTTTCAATTTGTTCTTATTACAGTTTGTTATGCTATTGCTGTTTTTTCGCTAGTCTCCTTTGCTGGTGTCCTAAAATGTTTTTCTCTCCTTTGATTTTGTTTTTTTTTTTTCTACTGCTGTTATGTTTGTTTTATGGCCACTGACAGTTTATGGCAGTAGTCCGTTTGTTTTTCTTTTCTGGTTTTCCTATTTCTTAGTTTTTTTTTTCCACCATAGTTTGCTAGTTTTGTGCATTTTGTGGTCACTTGTATTTCCAACTTGAAGCTATCGGAATACTCTAGCAAGAATTGCAGTCAACAACCATACGCATCATATACAAATATATCCCACTTGAGTGTCCTATACAAATAAATATATAAACAAACAATACCAACAGCAACAACAAAATACCAACTTGGAGTTTCACATAAAGAAAATTGTGGAAGAAAAAGCCTCATCAACTTTGCTAAGTCATTTTTGTAGGATGTGTGGTCCGAATGTGATAGTAAAATGAACTCTAACTTTTGCGTATATTCTTATTTATTCTTCAAAAAATCTACGAGCCTGATATAGGCAATATTTCGTGATATTTGCACCCTCTTGACCGATTAGAGATCAACAGCACATCTTCCTTACACTGACATATTTTCCGAATATTCCAATATTCTGTACAGCCCTTCTAATTACTTGTCCAGATTCACTTCACCGTGTGTTGTGTTGTGATTTTCGGCTTGTGGCCTATAGATTAACTCGAAAAAATACAAAAAATTAGTTTTGGGTCCACTTTATCCCAAAATTTTTATCTGATCATCACAGAAAATTATAGGCGTTGTCCTTGAACATACCAGGATCCTCAAGGAAAATTTCAAAGCGATGAGCGCCATATTTCCCTCCTCTATTGTGGTAATATGTTACTAAATAATATATGAATACGTAAGCTCCTGAAATATTTACGTGTAACTCCCACATCCGAGTACATACGACAATATAATTGGTATCAATTTAAAGGTGAACCACTCCTCTTGGATATACTATCAACTTCTTGGGTCTATGTCCTTCAGGAGTAAATATATACGCTATAGAATACAAATTTTGTCATTTTTCACACAAAAGTCAGGGTCCATTTGACCCGCTAAATATTGACCGATCTTTATCAAATCATGCATGCTTATTCTCTGGCCCGATCCCCTTCTCCATGCAAAAATTCGCGGTGTTTGGGCCATAATTGCGGCCTCTGGAGCGACCAGAAAAACCGACAAAAATAAAGTTTTTGGTCCATTTCATCCCCTAAATATTAACCGATCTTTTCCAAAAACAATAGGGGTCTTCATTGGCCAGAACCTATCCTACATGCAAAATTTCGTGAAGATTGGTCCATAACTGTGGACTGTATCGTGTTTACAAATTATAATGGACAGACGGACGGACGGACACACATGTCTAGATCGACTCAGCTAGTCGAGATATGACTATCGGTATACTAAAAGGTGGGTCTAGGACCAATATTTCGCGGCGTTACAAACTTTTGGGGCTGCACAAAGCTATAATACCCTGACAACATAGTTGTGTAGGGTATAAAAATCCAAGCCATTTGTAGGCCTTGAAAAATATGTTGTTAAATAATCGAACTTCTGATATTGTTATTGTTTTAAGTTTGTACTTCTCCTCGACCCCATCTTATATTCTTTGCCTAAAGTCTTTCCGAAACACTTCATTGAAATTTCAATTTCCAATTCCACTTCTATGTGTCTTTACCAACTGCCTTTTTTTAAGCTGTTCCTTTTTGCAGTGGAATTCTTCAGTAGCATTTATGACTATTCATGTATTTACAAGTGTTCGGATTTATTACTATTGGTTGGATGAATCTCAAACAGAAAAAAACTGAAAAATGAAAGGGAAGCAACAAACAAGAAACCCTCAACATCAACATTGGAAATTTCTTAAAGTTTAGCAAATTTGTTGTTTCATTCTGAGCTGAGCTAATGGAAAGAGAAAATTGTTGTTAGTTTTGTTCCTCGAAAAGAAGGGAAGAAACTAAATTACTATAACATAACTTGGGTAAAATGATTTGTAACAGGCGTTTCCGTTTCGAGTTTCTTTGCTTGCCCATTCGGCTGGTTCTTTTTTGCTACTTTTCGTTTTTTGGGGAAATAGTTGTTTATATTTTTGTTTTCATAGCCAAAAATAAAAAAAAGAAATCGCATCCAAACTGAAATCACAGAGCAATGTTGGTCCACCATGTCCGTCCGCCAGTTCGTCCGTTTGCCCATCCTTGTTACTTCCTTCACTTGCTTACTGATAAAATTTCCGTCTTTGCGCAATTAATATTAAAAACCAACAAAATGTGTGTGCGTCCCTCCATTTTCAGTTTTTTAGCAGCTTCATTTTGTCGTTCCTTTTTTTGTTTCTGTGTCGCCTAATTCACTGAATGTCCTTGTGTCCGTACTGTCATCATTGCTGTCTATAAATTCACTTTAGATACGCTCTTCGTTATACACCAAGAATGTCCTTCTGCTTTGTGTTGTTGACGTTACTTATTTTAGGTTTCCGGTTGTTTCTATTTGTTTTGTTTCGTTTGCAGTTGTTGAACGTGGCCCAAGCTAAAGGACTGCACGGACTGCGTTTCAGGGTAAGGGTGTAGCATTTTTTTTTGTAATTCACGTTTTTTGCTTTTGTTTGTGTCGTTTCCTTCTTTTATTTAATTTTGTGTGTGTGCTTTTTTGCCAATGATTGTCAAAGCTTTTCCTGTGCTGATTTTTTTGTGAATTCCCTTTTTATACCCTCCACCATAGTATGGAGGGTATATTATTTTTTTTTTATTTTACAAATATTTTATATTTATTCTGAACCAGTATAACTCAATTTTCTATATTTTTGTTTTACTTAATTTGTTTTCCATTTCTCTTTGGTTTGTTTGGTTAGATTCCATTGTTGGTTGTCTAAGCTTAATTTCATTTATTCTTTGAAAGTTCTAAAAAGGAAACAAATAACGAACACATACAGAAAGAAAATAATGAAAAAAAAACTTAAAATATTATTGTAATTGACCATACCAATTTTCAATGTTATACGGGATATTGAATATTTTTAAGAATACATATTTAGTAGGGATCCATACAAGAATATTTTTTCAGGGATCCATACAAAGAATATTTTTTTCAGGGACCATAAGGAGGCGTGGATCAGGGACCATAAGGATATATAAGGCGTGGATTTTTTAAAGAATATTTTTTCAAGGCCTATATAAGGCGTGGATTTTTTAAAGAATATTTTTTTCAGGGACCATAAGGAGGCGTGGATTTTTTAAAGAATATTTTTTTCAGGGACCATAAGGAGGCGTGGATTTTTTAAAGAATATTTTTTTTCAGGGACCATAAGGAGGCGTGGATTTTTTAAAGAATATTTTTTTCAGGGACCATAAGGAGGCGTGGATTTTTTAAAGAATATTTTTTTCAGGGACCATAAGGAGGCGTGGATTTTTTAAAGAATATTTTTTTCAGGGACCATAAGGAGGCGTGGATTTTTTAAAGAATATTTTTTTTTAGGGACCATAAGGAGGCGTGGATTTTTTTAAGAACAAAATTTAGGGCTCCAAAGGAGGCGTGGATTTTTTTAAGGATATTTTTTTCAGGGACCATAAGGAGGCATGGATTTTTTAAGAATATATTTATACCCTTCACCACACTTTGTACAGGGTTTTATGTTCTTGTTCATATGTTTGTAACAGGCAAAAGAAAAAAGATAGATAGATTGCTCTCTTTGAAAATATACACATTCTGAGTCGATCCGTCCGTCCTTCTGTTGATATTAAATTGTAAACATGATCCGAACTGGATGCAATTTGGCACAGCCAATCTATTTGTCCCAAGGACGAACCCTATTGAAATATGGGAAAAATCGGTTCAGATTTATATATTTTCGTCCGATTTAATGTAAATGGTGTATCAATGTCCCTACACATCTCTCGATTTGCACGAAATTTGGCATAGCGTACTGAATTAATTTTAGAAATATATGTGTTAAGATTGGTGAAAATCGGTTCAGATTGTATATTTTCGTCCGATGTAAATGGTGTACTAAAGTCCCTGTGTACCATTGCATGTGCATGAACATACTGAATTAAGTTTAGAATGATGTGTGTTAAGTTTGGTGAAAATCGGTTTAGATTTACATAAGGCACCCATATATATATATATATATATATATATATGTTCCGATATAATGTAAATGCTGCAACAATGTCCCCATATATATATATGTATTGTATTGCATGAAATTTGGATTAGAGTACTGAATTGAGCCTAGAATGATGTGTGCTAAGTTCCGTGAACATCGGTTCAGATTTGGATAAAATTCTCATATATATTTTCGATCGATTTTATGTAAATGGTGTACACAAACCTTTATATGTCGTTCGAATCGCATGAAATTTGGCATTCTGAATTGAGTCTAGAATGGCGTATGCTAAGTTTAGTAAAAATCGGTTCAGAAAAATATAGCGCAGAAATATTCGTCCAATTTTACGTCAATGAATCACAAAAGCACCAATATTTCTTTGGATTTCGTCGAAATTCGGTATAGCGTACTGAACTGATTGGTTCAGATTTAGATATACCTCCCATACATTAGGTTGGTGAAAAAGAAATCCATTATTTTAATATGAATTATATGACTTTATTTAACATGCTTCGGAATGTCCGGTTTAGGCCATAGATTCACCGTTTTGATTTGTTGCCATTTTCAATGTAACTTCATAATGCTTCTTATATAGAAGTCCTGCTCTCCATTTACAAAAAACTCTGGTAGTGGAGTTTGACAATCCTACCTAGATACCAATTTTTATACCCTTCACCACACTGTGGTACAGGGTATTATGTCTTTGTGCATAATTTTATAAAAGGCAAGAATAATCGAGATAGACCCATGGTTCCTTTTGAGAATATGCATAGAATCACTTTCTGAGTCGATTTAGTCGTATTGTCGATTGTTTGGCCCAAGGACAAACCCTATTGAAATTAGGAAAAATCGGTCCAGATTTAGATATAGCTCCTATATATATTTTCGTCCGATTTAAGGTAAATGGGGTACCAAAGTCCCTAAATATCTTTCGATTTGCACGAAATTGGGTATAGCCTACCGAATTAGGTCTAGAATGATGTGTGCAAAGTTTCGTGAAAATCGGTTCAGATTTAAATATAGCTCCCATATATAGCTTCGCCCGATTTTAGGTAAATGGTGTACCAATATCCCTATATATCTTTCGATTTGCACGAAATTTGGTATAGCATATTGAATTAGGTCTAGAATGATGTGTGATTAGTTTTGTGAAAATCGGTCTAGATTTACATATAGCTCTCATATATAGTTTCGCACGATTTTAGGTAAATGGGGCACCAAAGTCCCTATATATACTTCGATTTGCACGAAATTTAGTATAACGTACGGAATTTAGCCTGGAATTATGTCTGCCAAGTTTTGAGAAAATCGGTCCAGATTTAGATATAGCTCTCACATATACTTTCGTCCGATTTTATGTGAATGGTGCACCAAAGTCTCTATATATACTTCGATTTGCACGAAATTTAGTATAACGTACGGAATTGAGCCTGGAATTATGTCAGCCAAGTTTTGAGAAAATCGGTCCAGATTTAGATATAGCTCCCACATATAGTTGCGTCCGATTTCATGTAAATGGTGCACCAAAGTCCCTATATATACTTCGATTTGCACGAAATTTGGCATAACGTACTGAATTGAGTTTCGAGAAAATCGGTCCAGATTTAGATATAGCTCCCATATATAGTTTCGTCCGATGTAAATCATGCACCTAAGTCCTTATATATCTTTCGATTTTCACGAAATTTAGCATAGCGTACTGAATTCAGCCTAGAATGGTGTGTATTAAGTTTCGTGAAAATCTGATCCTAGAGTGATGTCTGGCAAATTTCGTGAAAATCAGTTGAGATTTAGTACACAATTGAGCATAGAATAACGTAGTTGCGTTTTCTAGAAGTACATACATAGCCCAACGGATGACCTATTGATATTTCAAACAAATATCGATTTACATACTTTTGTCATATTGTAACAAACGAATGATATAGCTATGTATAGATCTAGGTCGATTCACATTTAGATAAATATCTCATATTTTATTTGTTTCAATTTCATGTTAATAGTGCTGTTTAATATGCCCATAGTGGTGAAGGGTATCATATAGTCGGCCCCGTCCGACTTTACTTCTTTCCTTACTGGTTTATCATTAAAGAAATTCTGCAATGGAAGAAAAATATGATAATCGATTGTTGCCATGTCCGGACTGTATGACGGGTGCATTAAGCATCCCAACCAACCTTCCGAAGTTTCTGGCGAGTCACAGTAGATATGTGTGGCCTAGCGTTGTCCTGGTGGAACACGACACCTCTCCTGTTGGTCAATTATGGCCGTTTCTGGTCAATTTCTATCTTCAAACGGTCCAGTTGTTGACAGTAGAGAGCAGAATTTGGCCATATGGCCCTTCCTGGCCGTTAGTCCTGGTTTGGCCACCGTTTGAGGTCGCTGATGGAAATTCGATCCATTTTATTTTTTCTGTTAATTGGTGTGGCGCCCAAATATCGAGCTTCTTTTTGAATCCTGGGCGATATTACGACTGCTAACATGCCGGTCGACTTCTATCTTTTCTCCGATTTTACCGACATTTTCGACGACCGCCCTAATGAATTTATTTTCCCCAACTTAATATCAATACCCTTGACAATGAAAACAAGATATTAATTTTAATTGCTGCTCAAACTACTATTGTTTTCAGTTTTTTCAGCACCAAAAACTACAAAAATATTGTCCTCATTGATTTCTACAAAATGATATCAACAAATGTCATTGACTCTCTGCTTTGGAATACAGACGTGTTGACCTTCACACACGCTGTCATGGAATAATTTGTCGTATAACATATCAAATTATAATAATGAAGAATGAAAGTTTATAAATCCTAAAAAAAACAAACAAACGTAAACATGATATCCTAAAATCAAAAAGAAAATAATACAAATCACATATTCGTATTAACTTGAAATCTACAAAATTTGAATGTGACATTTAATCTATAGCTTACACTAATTTACCATTAGAAAAATTGGAAGTCTGACTGAATGAGTGAGTTACAGTCAGACAGGGTTTTAGGTTATTAGTTACAAACACACCCACACACACATTGGTAGCTGATTTACTATTGCACCAACATGACATTGACTACATCTTACTCAGAACAAAACGTAACACTGTTGCAAGGTTAACAAATAACCACACAGTCAATCACCACTCTCGGCAGCAAAGGACTTCAAGGACACAGCATGTGTAATGTGTGTGTACGATTGGTAGTTGCGGCAGTAACCGAAGTAAACAAATTGTAAGTGTAATATTTTGTAACAGAGACTTAATTGCAAAACTTTTGCTACTTAAATATGAAATACGAGTTGTTGGCTTAATATTTACAACTTTATTGCTAGAAAACACACCATATTGTTGGTCGGTCGGTGGGTGGGTTGGCCGTTTGGTTGGTAGGTCGCTTGATCGAGTATCAGCCAGCCAACCAGCCAGCTGTGTGTGGGTTTTAGTTATACGAAAATGGTTAAAGTTCTGGTAATTTAATGTCACTTGAGGGTGTTTGGTATACGAACTACGTTGAAAGACTTTAGGTGTATGCAGCACAGTTAGCCGTAAGTATTTTGACTTCTTCTCGTCGTTGTTGTTATAATTATGTACGCAAAATTAAGCAATTATGTTAATTTTAATGACACATTTTACACTTATCCTTCATAGGGAAGTTAACTGCAATTTTTAAGGTAACTAAATATATGAAAAGGACAAAAATAATATCATATTTCATAACAATATATTTTTAGCGATATTCATGAAAAAATAAAGAAATAAAAAATAAACTAGCAAAATTATAATTAATAATTACTGAGTAATAATAAAAAATAATAGATAATGACTGATTAATAACATTATTCATTACATATTATTTTGTTTTATAGATTTATATTAAAAATAAATAAATAAGAAACAATAAACAATGCATAAATAATAAATTAGAAATAGTAAATACTAAAATAATAAAAGTCAATAAAAATAAAAAATAAACAATTAATAATGAATAGTTAATAATAAGTAATAAATAACAAACAAAAATATACCCTCCACCAAAGGTATATTGACAAGTACTTGAAATGAAAATATAGGGAACATACAAAAAAGTGGACCTATACTAACTTTTTCAAACCGACTTATGTAAACCATAACGTACGCCAAGTAAAAATTGTAGCAATTTTTAATGGAGATTCTTCCTAAATAAAAAACAACCAGTAAGGAAAGCAGTAATGTGGGACGGGACCGACTATATGATACCCTTCACCACTTTGGGTATATTCAACAGATGAATCATAACAAACGTCGAATTTTTGAAGGACCATTAACATGAACATGGGTCCATAAACATGTCATTCTGCCACCTACACAAAATTATATATATATATATATATATATATATATATGGAATTGGTCTACATTTGGGTCTTTGGTGCTCATTTTACTTAAAATTTGACGGAAAAAAATATAGGAGTTATATCTAAACCGTAGTGTACGTAGGGTAAAATTTTGTGCCGATTGGACCCACCTTGACGAAGCATTTATATCCAACTTCTATGTTATACTAACTTCAGGACGTTGTGCAAAATTTGTGTCAATTATCGGACGAAAATATACTTGTAGAAGCTATATCAAAATCTGAAACGATTTCAATGAGACTTGAGACAACTTGTTCATTAAATCGGACGACATTATATAGTGGAACTATATCTAACTCTGGAGCGATTTTCTGGAAACTTAACACACATCATTATAGAACTAATTCATTACGATATGTCAAATTTCGTGCAAATCGAAAGATATATAGGGACTTTGGTACACCATTTACATTAAATCGGACGAAAATATATATGGGAGATATATCTAAATCTGGACCGATTTTCACGAAACTTAACACACATCATTCTAGACCTAATTCAGTACACTATACCAAATTTCGTACAATTCGAAAGATATATAAGGTATTTGGTGGACCATTTATATTAAATCGGACGAAAATATATATGGGAGCTATATCTAAATCTGGACCGATTTTCAGGAAACTTAACATACATCGTTCTAGACCTAGTTCATTACGCTGCGCCAAATTTCGTGCACATCGAAAGATATATAGGGACTTTGGTACACCATTTACATTAAATCGGATGAAAATGTGTATGGGAGCTATATCTAAATCTAGACCGATTTTCACGAAACTTAGCACATATCATTCTGGACCTAATTAGGTACTCTATGCCAAATTTCGTGCAAATCGAAAGATATTTGGGGACATTGGTGCACCATTTACCTTAAATCGGACGAAACTATATATGGGAGCTATATCTAAATCTGAACCGATTTTCTCGAATATTGGCACACATCATTCTGGGACCACTTCAGTACTCTAAGTCAAATTTCGAGCAAATCGAAACATATATAGGGATTTTGGTGCCCCATTTACCTTAAATCGGACGAAAATAGATATGGGAGCTATATCTAAATCTGAACCGATTTTTCCCAATTTCAATAGGGTTCATCCTTGGGACAAATAAGTGAGCTGTGCCAAATTGCATCCAATTCGGATAATAAATGCGACCTGTACTTTGTTTACAATTTAACATGGACAGACAGACGGACGGACGGTCATGCATAAATCGACTTAAAAAGTGATTCTATGCATATTCTCAAAAGGAACCATGTGTCTATCTCGTTTCCTTTTGCCTGTAACAAACATATGCACAAAGACATAATATCCTGTACCACAGTGTGGTGAAGGGTATAAAAATTGGCCAATTGGCGACGTGTGGTAGGGTGGGACATCCTCAAAATACTCCCCAATTCGTCTATAAAGACTCTCTTTAGTTCGTCTCTAAAAACTCCCCTGAGGGAGATCTATAAATAATCCCCTCGGCTGGTCTAATAAGACTCCATTCAGATCGTCTGTAAAGACTCCCAATACCCCTGAAAGGACCCCTTCCCTGCCCTCCAGGTCGTCTATGAGGCTCACGTTCACGCACTTTGGCTCATCTATGAAAAATACTCCGTTTTCTTCAGTTCGTCTATGCCTATGTCTATCTATGAAAAACTCCTTTCAGAACGTCTATGACTCTCTTCTGTTAGTCCTGAGAAGCGTTGTTTTTTATTAACTTGTTAAGGCAAGACTCTCTGCCCCTCAGATACGAAAGATTCTCTGCCCTTAAGCTCGGCTTTGAGACAGACTTCCCATACTTCAGTACGCCCATCCAAGGCTTCCAGACATTGACTTTGTATGTAAAATATCCTTTCCCTTCAACTGCATCCTGTATTTCATCTCGTCTATAAATCAAATTCCACGTCTATGACTCTCTTCAGTTCGGCCTTAGAACGTTTTCTACATTAACTTTTCAAGGCAAGACTCTCTGCTCTTCAGCTAAGAAAGACTCTCTGCCCTTAAGCTCGGCCTTGAGAAAGACTTTCCATTACTCAGCTTGTCCATTAAAGGCTCCCAGGCCTTGACTTCATGTGTAAAATATTCCAGGCTTTCAACTTGCCTACGAAAGACTCCCTAGACCTCATATCGTTTATGAAAAATGGTCTGACATTAAGCTCTTCCTGGTCTTCAGCTCGGCTATATATACAAAGACTATCTACCATTCAGCTCGTCAATGAAAAACCAGTAAGGAAAGTAGTAAAGTCGGACGGGGCCGACTATATGATACCCTTCACCACTATGGGTATATTAAACAGGACTATTAACATGAAATTGGATGAAGTATGAAGTATTTCTATACTTCTAGAAAACGCAACTACGCAATTCTATGCTCAATTTTGTAAGTTGTGCAAAATTTGATGTCAATCTAACTAACATGAGGAGTTTGATGCCCAATTTACTTGAAATCTGGCGAAAATATATATGGAAACTCTATCCAAATATTAAGCGATTTCAAACAAACTTGTGACAGGTTAGGTTATACTAATTTCAGAATGTTTTGTTCCTATCAGCATATTGGTTCCTTGGTGCGTCAATTACTTAAAATAAATCTATAATAAAAGGGAGCTATATCTAAATCTGGACCGATTTTCACGAAACAAGGCAAAAATCACTCTAGGCTCAATTCAGTACGTTATGTCAAATTTCGTGCAAATCGAAGGATATATAGCGACTTTGGCGTACCATTTACATGAAATCGGACTATATAGAAATCTAGACCGATTTTCTCGAAACTTGGCAGACATCACTCTAGGCTCAATTCAGTACGTTATGCCAAATTTCGTGCAAATCGAAGGATATATAGGGACTTTGGTTCAACATTTATATGAAATCGGACGAAACTATATATGGGAGCTATATTTAAATCAGGACCGCATTTCACGAAACTTGGCAGAAATCATTCTAGGCTCAATTCAGTACGTTAAGCCAAATTTCGTGCAAATCGAAAGATATATAGGGACTTTGGGGCACCATTTACATTAAATCGGACGAAACTTTATATGAGAGCCATATCTAAATCTGGACCGATTTTCACGAAACTTGGGAGACATAATTCCAGACTCAATTCAGTACGTTATGCCAAATTTGGTGCAAATCGAAAGATATATAAGGACTTTGGTGCACCATTTACATGAAATCGGACGAAACTATATATGGGAGCTATATCTAAATCTGGACCGATTTTCACGAAACTTGACAGACATCATTCTAGACCTAAATGATTAGGCTATACCAAATTTCGTGCAAATCGAAAGATATGTAGGGACCGTTTACATTAAATCGGTTAAATATATATATATATATATATATATATGGGAGCTATATCTAAATCTGAACCGATTTTTCCCAATTTTATTAGGGTTCGTCCTTGGGCCGAATAAGGACATATGCCAAATTTCATCCAATTCGGATCATAAATGCGACTTGTACTTTGTTTACAATTTAAAATGGACAAAAGTACATGACGGACGGACAGGCATAAATCGGCTTAAAAAGTGATTCTAGGCATATTCTCAAAAGGAACCATGTGTCTATCTCGTTTCCTTTTGCCTGACATAATAAGGACTCCCTGATCTTCAGTTCGTATCTAGAAGACTCCCTGCACATTCTCTACCTCCCCGACCTTCAGTTCGTCTATGAGGAAGGCTCTATGGCCTTTAGCTCGTCTTTCATAGAAAAGTTAAAGGGCCTTCAGCTCGGCTGAAGATGACATCTGCCATTCAGCTTGACTATGAAAGACTTCCAGCCCCTGATCCCGTCTATACGTATAATTCTTTCCATTTCAGCTAACCTTCTATTACCTCCTTTTATTTTTTCCACCCAGGCTGAAAATTGTAAAAATTACCTATCATTCTACCCTCGGTATTTTAATTAACCACTACCACAAAATATACATTTGCAGGACCCATTCCTGGCTTCTTCTACTTTTAACCACAATTACGTCCTCCGTTTTTCATTAGAAGTACAAATTTTATGGTCTATTTGTTAAATACGCTTCTGTATCTAACAAACTGCCAGCCTTTTGCGGCCCGATCAACCCCTTCTTTGGCGTTGGCATTACCAGCCTTTGAATATCCTCAAAGCTAAGCCCATAATTATTCATTTTACCTTTCCGTCATAAAACTACATGCGCTACAATCATCATAGTCTGTGATTAGTTCTGGCGTTTAGTCATAATGTGCATATCGCGAAAAACCTGGGGCCGCACAAACACACCCACCCATTCTAACACACAGACACACACACACTAGCGGCAACAACAACGTGCAATTGTATGAAACCACATGATTTTCCGTTACGATTTCACAAATCAAGATTTATGTTTGAAACATTTGTTAAGCAACACAACATTACGCCACTCCAACAACAACAACAACAATAAGAACTAAAACAACAAGGTTGGAAAGAAACTGAAAACAAAAAAGAACATCAAGGACAAATGAGTTGGTACAAAACAACAAAAAACGCTGGAGAAACCCAACGCCATATAAAACAAAAGCCAAAAAAGGCGTAATGTTTTAACCTAATTTCTCAATTTCTAAACAAAGAATGGCAGCAACAAAAGAAAGGACCCTACATGGTTCTTGTTCTTCTTCTTTTTCCACTTCTTGATGGTTCCATGTGTTGTTATTTGTTAGGGGGGACTCTAGGCCTTTTTCATTTGCTCCATAATGACTTGTGGTGGCATATGAGTGTGTTTGCATTAGAGAGTGTGTGTGTGTATGAGTTGTGTTTGGGTTCTTTCATGTGTGATTTCTGTTTGTTTGGTAACATTTGCTTTTGCTGCTGTTCCCTTTGTTGTAGCTGCTGCTGTTGTTGTTCTTGGTCTTATTATTTATTTCATAATAAAAGGGTTTAACAATTTCGTTATTTTATTTTTGGTACAAATTTGTCCTTAAGCATTTTTGGTTTTTCCCCACAAAAGTTTACTGCTGTTAAACGCCAACAGTCAACCCAAAATTACCCGCCGTCTAGCAAGGTCATATGTGTATGTATGTGTGTGCAAGAGTGTTTTTTTCTTTTGGGTACCAAGTAATAGTTAATATTAACTTAATAATTCTTTAACAGTCTATTCGAAACAGTATCCCGTAAAATAATTGAAGATTTAATAGGAGAATTTGAAATTGTAGCTTTAACCTTTAAACATGTCTTTGGATCGAATAGTGGCCTTCAAGGATCGAGGCGAAAATAAATTCGATATCATACGTTGTGTGCAGTTTATAAAACTGAGGTAGGAACTTCAAATTTATTAATACCGATAATGAGGCCTTGGACCTTTGTAGACAATATACAACATACGTTTCCCTCCAACTTCCCGAAAATGCAATTTAAATTGCATGAGGGCATCCTGAAAAGTTGGGCCAATAGTAATGATTTTGGGTAGGGTGATTTTTCGACTTATTAAGAGTTTTGGAATGTAAAAATTGTTGTAGGAAAATCTTCTACCTAGGAATAACTTAAAATATTCAATATATATTTCGATTTCAATCTCGATTTCAGCCCATCTGTTGAAATCGATATCGATTTTTTTCTGATCAGGATTATATTAGGTTGGGGACAAATAAATCCAATATTTTTATATGAACTGTAGGACATTATTTGACACGCCTCGTAATGTCCGATTTGGACCAAATTTTTTGCCATTTTAAATCTGAATTCGCCCCTCTCATAAAAGTTCTGCTCTCTATTTGAAAAAAAAAAACTCTATTAGTGGATTTTCGCCGTTCTTATACCCTACACAACTATGTTGTCAGGGTATTATAGGTTTGTGCAGTCCCAAGAGTTTGTAACGCCGCGAAAGTTACTGCCACCTTTAAGTATACTGAAGGACAACCCACGGTGAAGGGAATCTGGACAAGTAATTAAAAGGGCTGTACTGGATATTAGTATTGGTTTGACTATTGGCTGACCTCTAGAGGTCAAAAGGTTGCATATATCGCGAAATATTGCCCAAACTCAGACTAAAGACCACATAATGTTACATTTCAGTGGATGTTGTGTAGGGTATCATATGGTCGGGCCCGTCCGACTATACAGCTCCGCTCACGGCTTTTATTTGTGAATGATACGCCAAACTCCCATTATTTGTCCGATTAGGACAGAGTACTGAATTAAAATGTTAAAATAGGTTGAAATAGCTCCCATATATATTTTCGTCCGACTTTTTATACCCTTCACAACACTGTGGTACAGGGAAAAGGAAACGAGATAGACACATGGTTCTTTTTGAGAATATGCATAGAATCACTTTCTAATTCGATTTATGCATGTCCGTCCGTCTGTAGATTTTAAATTGTAAACAAAGTACAGGTCGCATTTATGATCCGATTTGGATGAAATTTGGCACAAGTCACATATTTGGCCCAAGGACGAACCCTATTGAAATTTCAGAAAATCGGTTTAGATATAGCTCCCATATATATTTTCGTCCTATTTAATATAAATGGTGCACAAAAGTCCCTATATATATTTCGATTTGCACGAAATTTGGCATATCGTACTGGATTAGGTCTGGAATGGTGTGTGTTAAATTTCTTGAAAATCGGTTTAGATTTGGATATAGCTCCCATATATATTTTCGCCCGATTTAAGCTAAATGGTGTACCAATGTCTCTATATATCCATCGAGTTGGAATAAATTTGGCATAGTGTACTGAATTAAGTGTAGAATTATGTGTGTTAAGTTTCTTGAACATCGGTTTATATTTAGATATAGGTCCCATATAAATTTACTTCCGATTTTAAATAAATGGTGCACCAAAGACTCAAAGTTAGGCAGATTGATAAAACATTTTACACAATGTACTTATGATAATATAGCCCCATGAATATCAAGTTTTGTTGGAATCCGTCCAGATTTAGATATGCTCTTATTTGATTCATCCAATTCCATGTTAATGGCTCTTCAGTTAGGTTGCACTTGTTTAATATACCCATAATGGTGAAGGGTATCATAAAGTCGGCTCCGTCCGACGTTTTTACTTTCCGTACTGGTGAAAATTAAAGGAATGTTGCAATGCGTGACTTAAGCCAAGTCTGGACTGTATGGTGGATGCAGTAAAACTTTCCAACTAAGCTCCCGAAGGTTTTTGCGAGCCACTGTAGATGTGTATGGCCTAGCTTATCGTGGGGGAACACGTCGCCTCTCCTGTTGGCCTATTCTGCTCAATTGTAAACGGGTTAAAACAATTTTCTCGTCGATTTTTAGCACCTGGACGATGTTACGACTACTAACATGTCGGTTAACTTCGATCATTTCTCCGAGTTTATCGACATTTCACCTGTGCCAGGTGCCACTTTAACATCAAAAATTCCAGAACGGAATCTACTTAACCGAAATTGTACACAATTGACTGTTACAGTATCGGAACCATAAACCCCATTCACAATTTCAGCCGCTTGGTTGGCCTTTGTCAAAAAAAGCTGTAAAATGTACGGAATTTTCTCTTTGTTCACTTCCATTTTTAACACCCTGTAATTCACAACTGAATTCACCAAAAAAAAAAGCAAAATAATGTTTTACTGATTGCAACTTTACGAGAAATCTGCCGAAAAAAAATAATGAATTTATTTTTTCAAAACCTAATATTTAGGGCATGAAATGGACCAAAAACTTTATTTTTGTATGTTTTTATGCTCACTACAGAGGCCACAATTATGACCCGAACACCACAAAATTTTACTCCAGGCCAGAGAATAAGCATGACTGTTTTCGTTGTGATCGGTCAATATTTAGTGGGTCAAATCGTCCCTGATTTCTGTGTAAAAAATTACAAAATTTTTATTCTGGGGTGTATATATTTACACCTGAATGACCTAGACCCGAGAAATTAATACCATATCCAATGGGAGTGGTTGACCTTTAAATAGATACTAATTGCATTCTTGTATATACTCGGATGTGGGAGTTATGCTCAATGCTTATTGTTTACTATTACCCCACTATAGGTCGGAAATGTAGCACGGATCACATTGGAATTTTACATGAAGTTTCGGTTATGGTCAATGCTTATAATTTTTAGTGATGTTGAGATGAAATTTTATGGGATGCAATGAACTGAAAACTGTATATTTATCACATTTTATAGTCGCTGTATGTGCTAATATGCATATCATCGCATTTAATAATCAACCTCACTAAATAGACACATTAAAATCATCTCGGTTAATATCTGTTAGTGAATATCTGTCCTATGGTGAAAGTAATATTCACCCGAACTGATCTGAGACAAAGAAGTTGACAATGAAGTTTAATTGTTCGGAATTAAAAAGGTTTAAACGGGGGTGTTCTTAGACAGAAACTATATGGGTTGGTCCGAACACGAGCTGGAAACCATAGACGAAATATCTTATGAAACAATGAAATGAAAATATTGTTGTCTTCAGTAACAACTATCACATAAGTGCCATACGCTCTACAGGGAACAAGTGAAAAAGCGTTAAGTTCGGCCGGGCCGAACTTTGGATACCCAACACCATAGATATACTGACAGGTACTTGAAATGAAAATATAGGGAACATAAAGTGACCATTCTACTAACTGATTATGTAAACCACCAAATACAAATTTCAGGAATTTTTAATGGATATTTATACCCTCAGCCTTATGGCTAATGAGGGTGGATACACTTTGATACAGTGAAATTTGATTTCATCCAAACTTACTCATTATTTCTTCAAAATTTGTTTAAGACAAAGTTTTCAAAATTGAAGCACCCTATCTCAATTCCTTCAGAAGATAGCGTGATTACAACAGACGGACGGACGGACATGGCTAGATCGTCTTAGAATTTTACCCTGATCAAGAATAATGAAAATTTCGATGAGTTACAAACGGAATGACAAAATTAATATACCCTCCATACTATGGTGGAGGGTATAAAAATCATGCGAAGCCGGTTCGGAAACTTCTTAGCCTATCAATGAAGGAGAATAGTTAGTTTTTCAAAAATATTTTTATTTTTCAATATAATCTTCTCAAACTTCAATACACTTAGTCCAATGCTTTTCTAGCAATTCTATCCATTGATTAAAATAGCTTTCCTCAAGGTCTTCGAAATAGTGATTTACAACTGCAATTGCATATTCATGTGAGTTAAAACGCTTGCCAGCAAGAATTTTTTTTAGATTTGTGGATAAGCAAAAGTCACTAAATCAGGACAATAAGGTGGGTGGTCAAGCAACTCGTACTTTAATTCGTTGATTTTAGCCATTGTTAAAACACTCTTGTGCGCTTGTACGTTGTTTCGATGAACAATTATTTTTGTGTTTTAAGCAAGGACGTTTTTCTCGAATTTGTACATTAAATTGATTCGAAAGATTGCAATAGTACTCTGAATTTATTGTTTCTCCCTTTGGAGATAGTCAATCAATAAAATAATTTTCAAGTCCCAGAAACCCGTTTTTGTCTTCTTTGGGGAACTTCCTCCAGCTTCAGTTCATTGTTTGGTGGTTTATCTTCAATGCTTGTACGAGGATGTTTTAATTCAACATTTTGTAACCATTGCATATGAAGGAGCACTTTCGCCTAACATATCCACCATATCATTATGATTATACATTCACCACAATGTTGTACAGGGCATTATGTCTTTGTAACAGGCAAAAGGAAACGAGATAGACACTGTCCGTCCCTCCATGTATTTTTGTGAACAAAGTACAGGTCGCATTTATTATCCGATTTGGATGAAATTTGACATAGGTCACTTATTTGACCCAAGGACGAACCCTATTGAAATTGGGAAAAATCGGTTCAGATTTAGATATAGCTCCCATAAATATTTTAGTGCGATTTAATGTAAATGGTGCACCAAAGTCCCTATACATCTTTCGATTCGCACGGAATTTGGCACAGCGTAATGAATTAGGTATAGAATGATGTGCGTTGAGTTTCGGGAAAATCGGTTCAGATTTAGATATAACTCCCATATATTTTCGCCCGATTTAATTTTAATTTTTATTTTGCACGAAATTTGAAGAGTGGTGTGTGTAAAATTTCCTGATAACATAACATGTGACAAGTTTCGTGAAATCGGTTCATATTTGGATATAGCTTCCATATCTATTTTCATCTGATGCACAAACTCTTCATGTTTTTTTCAGAATAGAATGACGTAATTCCTTGTAGAAGTACAGATATAGCCCATATATATTTCCGACCGACTTCACGTTAATTGGCCTCAAATAATCAACAGGTGCCCGATTAATATTTGCTTTAAGGGGACCCCCCATTCTCGGGGTAAAATTCTTTTTTGACTTAATTAAAATCTGCACTAATTCAAGAATGTCCCTACAAAATTTCAAGTGAAAATCTCAAGAACTCTTGAAGATATAGCCGATTTATTGTGTCAGCATCAAGTGACGGCTAAAGGGCTTCTCAAACTTTAAACGCGTCTTTCTCTTTTGCGAATGGCGGGCATGATAACTCAAAAACTAATAACCCAATCGATTCCAAATTTTTACACGTTTCTCTGTGAGTGTATAGCTATCGTATGAACTAGGATAAAGTCAATCGGTGAAGATCTTCCTTATTTTTTAACTTGGATTTTGGTAAAAAATCGGCGATTTTCCAAAAATATTTTTTTAAAAGGCCGCTATTTTGTTAATGTTAGAGGGAAGTCAATAATCCTAATTCATACGAGAACCAAACATGTACTCCTTCTAACACCGTTGAAATTTTCCGATGTTCCAGTGAGGAGTTATCATGCCCGCCATCAAAAATAAGCACTTTTCTTTAATTACAAAAAACAACAACAACAAAACACTAACAAACATTGTTTGTAAATTATTTTTCTTCTCTTTTAAATCTTCAAATATATATGTGCAAAGATACAAACCTCAACAAGCATTGGTATTGATTTACCAGCCCATTGAAAATCTAGAAAAATTAAAATCGAGAATGGGGGAGTTCCCTTAAATCGATTTACATAAGTTTGTCCCATTGTAGCAAACAAATAACATATTTATAGAATGGTCTGAGTCGGTTCACTTTTAAATAAAGGTCACATGTTTTAGTTCATCCAATTTCATGTTAATGGCCCTTCTGTTAAGATGCATCTTTTTAATATACCCATAGTGGTGAAGGGTATCATCCCAGTTGAAAATACTCTCTTGCGTGACAATTTCGTTAACGAAACGTTGACGAAAATTATGGAATTGTCATTCATAACTAAACACATGATATGTCGTCGAAAATGTCGTTCTTCTCGAAATATGAAAACAAAACAAAAATAGTTTGAATCGAGTGTACTATGAAATGTTGACAGAAACAAATAGAAAATTCTTCCTGAAAATATATATGTACATATAAGAAATTTTAGATAAAGAAAACGTGTTTTCTTGGTTAAAATAGGTAAGTTTAAAAGAATATATAATTATTTATATCATTATTTAAGTGCATTGTTTTACTCTTAGGATGGGGCAAATGAATGGCAATTGGTGAAATATTGTAAGTAATATCTGAAAGAAGTTTCATATTCCAATGCATTTTAATTTTGTTGTTTCTTTACAGATGATGTTACAATGGAGATAATCATTACGCCAAATTCTCACACAATGTGCTTATTTATATTATATGATATTATGTAAATATTAAGTATGTTTTTGTAATATAATAAATTTCATGCTATAAAAAATATAAATGAAAAATATGTACATATATGTATATGTATATTATCTTAGTTAAATTATTTGAATTTTAAATGGGCTATGATTGACGACAGGATTGATGACAATAGGTATACAGTCATCAAAGAATGTGTAAACGACAGGAAGTGAATCTGTCGATAACGAAAAGTAGGGAGATTAGTCGCCGAAGTTGTCGTCAACGACAACTTCGCTTACCCTGTCGCCCAAGTTGTCGTGCATGAATACTGCGACACTTGTGTGAAAATTTCGTCAACGATTTCACATTGTTGTCTGAAAGGTGTCTTCAAGGAATTGCCATTGTCTTACAGGATTCGTTAATGTTGTCTGCAAGACACTTTCTACTGGGATATAGTCGGCCGCGTCCGACTTTACTACTTTCATTGTTCAAAATATTTTATATGTGATTTATTTAACTACGTTCTTAGAAAGTCATTCGAAATATATCCTCAAGAAAAATTCTACATATACCACAATAACAACATATGAATTCATTATAATTCCCTTTGCATGCTACTAACCAGGAATTGCTATGCAAATAATTACATTAGGGTCAACAAATATATACAAAGTTTTTACTGGGTCACCAACCTTTATCACTACATTACAAAAATGAAAATTGCAAATTCGATTAAAAATATTGACAGGGTTAAATTAACTTCATTAGAGTTCACTTTCGAACTGTCACAATTCATCAAACTGTAACTGTGTGCTGATGAACACAATTGGTTATCCAGAGAAGTCTGACACGCACCCATAAATACACACACGCACACACGTGCGTTAACATATTCAACGTCAAGAAAGGCGAATACGAACATGGAGACTCACATCGAATGAAAATATTCACACACTTGTGCGTGTGTTTGTGTGTCCATTGAAAGGCAATGTTTCTATTAACGTATCTCAACGAACCCATCGCTCTTAAAATGTCAAATGCTCACATTTAACTTTCTTGTTCAACACTTTAGCACAACAGCAACGACGACGACAAAGACTTGTTTATATATTTCTTTTCTTCTTCATTTTTGTTGTCCTTTGCTTCTAGTAGTGCTATTGGGTGTCCTTTTTTCCCATAGTGTTTGGTTGACATTTAAGCTCTCGTTGTTGTTGCTGTTGTAGCTGCTGTTGTTTTTCTTCTGTTGATACTAGTGTTTCTGTTTGTCATAGTCGGTTGTTTTCGGTCAGGCCTCTTTAACGTTCTAAACAGCAGCAACAACAAATAGGAACAAAAACACGGTGTTTATTTTTGTATGGTCGTATATGGTATATCATAGAGTGTGGGTGTCTGCGTGTGTGTGTGTTCCACAAACAAAGTGACAAGTGCAAAAATGTGCCTTACTAGATTTTCACGTTTCTTTCTTTTTTTTCGACAGACACCCCCAAAAAGGTGACACTATAGGACATTTGTGTGAAAGGTAAAAAATAAGCAAAAAAACCTACATACAAGTGATGATTTGATAAGCATTTTAACAAAGTTTTGTTGAATGTAATTTATCATTGTTATTCAATATGTACGAAAAACGAAATAATATTATTACATTAATGTTAATATGTTTATGTGTGTCGAACCATGTGAATGTTAAAGCGTAGGCATTTTTCGGGGATAGATTGTATTCTGGACATATCTGAATAATCTAATATTGTGAGGTTGGTTTTTTTTCGAGAATTTGAAATAGGGGATTTTTCCCATCTAAACAGGATTTTCCAGGAGGATTGAAAAAATGTTTTGGGACCAGCAGGTGCAAGATATGTATTACGTTCCATAATCTGGGAATGCCGAAGAGCTTATGTCAGACATATTTGAGATTTTTCTGCAAATATGTTATTTTATTATTCCTTTATTCTGAGAGAGAAAATTACGACCTTCTATGGAATATCTCGTGTATCTATATATATAATTTAAGGTCAATCCTGTGGCAATGTTAATGAAAATGCCATTTGTAGGAATCTTCACAGGGAAATTTGGACTGGTCGGTTTGTTGCTGTGAGCCTCGAAAATATTTCAGTTGTGGAAATATTTTCCTCACAATTATCATCAAGCGAAAATAGGAATGAATGTAAAGAAAAGAAAAAGGAAAAATGCAATGATTTAGAACACTAATGATTTTTTATTTGGTGTTTCGTATTGGAACTACCGCTTACCAAGGACAACAGTAATGGCTGATGCTCAGTTAACAAGTGTTTTATTTACAAGAATATTGATCTTTAACACACAGTGAGAGCATACAAGCAACGCTGTTTAGTACAATGCGAGTATTGAAATTAGGACATAATTAAAGTAACCAGGGGTGGGAAATCTGACGTGAACACTTAATAAGGAAATTTTCCTCAACCTCACAACTTCCCTTCCTGTTAGGTTTGTTTAATGGTTTTTGTCGGCTGGACTTACTAGTATCCATTTAGAAGTTATGAGCAATAATTTTTCCGTCCATAATAATTTTTTTCGACCATCATTTTTCAGAGGTCTTTTTCGTATATGTTATTGTTGCCAAAAAATTGCCAAAGTATTCCCATATTTTAATTGTTTTCAACCTGTGTGCATCTTGGGTGGCCGCAAATTGTGCAGATTTTTTTTTTTAGAATCCAAAATTTCAAAAATGAGTGTTTTTGAAATTTCAAATTTGCTTTTTATACCCTTCACCACACTGTGGTGCAGGATATTGTGTCTTTCTGCATATGTTTGTAACAGGCAAAAGGAAACGCGATAGACGCATGGTTCCTTTTGAGAATATGATAGATTCACTTTCTGAGTCGATTTACGCATGTCCGTCTGTACGTCCATGTGTGTTTTGTGAACAAAGCACAGGTCGCATTTATGACAGAAATTTGGCATAGATCACTTATTTGGCCCCCGGACGAACCCTATTGAAATTGGGGAAAATCGGTTCAGATTTAGATACAGCTGCCATATACAGTGGCTCCATCGAATAATCGGACAAGTGGTTGTCAGATATAATAATGCTATACATTTCAAAAAAATTGTCTAAATGTGTAGTTTTTTTTCGCTTTTATTTACACATTAGTTACTTATATTTCTGAACAATACAAAAAAACAACAACTTTTCTAGTGATAACAGTAAATTTCATCAGAAAAACAAAATTAACTCAATTTATTGTGTTCAACGCAAAATCGGACAAAGCTAAGTATCAATGTTAAAAAATGAAAAAATCGAGAAATTAATATTTAGTTGCATATCCTTTGTTGTCCAGAACGGCCTGTAAACGCTTCAGTATTGATTTGACCAAATTCTGGCATACCTCCGTCTCTATGGAGTTCCACGATTCCAGTAAAGCCTCCTAGCTAATTCTTCCCAAAGATGCTCAATTACGTTAAGGTCTGGGCTCTGTGCTGGTGTTTGTATAAGTTTTGGGCAGTTATGGATTAACCAAAGCTTTGCAACACCTGATGTGTGCTTGGGATCGTTGTCTTGATAAAAGGCAAAGTTGTTCGCGATACCCAATTTGTCTGCACTTTCCTTTACATTTTGTTTTAAAATGTTGAGGTAGACAAAATTGTCCATTTTACCATCAATAAAATGCAAATTGGCTACACCCGCACTCGACATGCAGCCCCAAACCATAACAGAACCTCCTCCGTGCTTAACAGTGGCTTTTGTATTCTTATGATTAAATTCAGCATTTGGCTTACGCCACACATACATCTTTCCATCTGATCCGTGAAAATTAAATTTACTTTCGTCAGTAAACAGAACCTTAATATAATGAAAACTATCAATAGAAATGTATTTTAAGATGATCTATCATTAAATTACCTGCTTCCAAAAATCTTCTGGTTTTAGTAAATACTCCTTTTGTCCGATTATGCGATGGAGCCACTGTATATCTTCATCCGATTTAATGTAAATGGTGTACCAAAGTCCCTATATATCTCTCGATTTGCACGAAATTTGACACAGCGTAATGAATGAGGTCTAGAATTATCTGTGTTAAGTTTCCTGAAAATCGGTTCAGATTTAGATATAGCTCCTATATATGCTTTTGTCCGATTTAATGTAAATGATGCACCAAAGTACCTATATATCTTTCGATTTGCACGAAATTTGGCACAGCGTAATGAATTAGGTCTAAAATGATGTGTGTTAAGTTTCGTGCAAATCGGTTTAGATTAAATATAGCTCCCATATATATTTTCATCCGATTTAATGTAAATGGTTCACCAAAATCCCTATATTTTTCTCGATTTGCACAAAATTTAGCACAGCGTAATGAATTAGGTCTAGAATGATCTGTTTTAAGTTTCCTGAAAATCAATTCAGATTTAGATATAGCTCTCATATATACTTTCGTCCGATTTAATGTAAATGGTGCACCAAAGTACCTATATAACTTTCGATTTGCACGAAATTTGGCACAGCGTAATGAATTAGGCCTAGAATGATGTGTGGTAAGTTTCGTGAAAATCAGTTCAGATTTACATTTTGATCCCATATGTATTTTCGTCCGATTCAAGGTAAATGGTGTACCAAAGTCCCTTAATATCTTTCGATTTGCACGAAATTTGGCCCAGCGTAATGAATTAGGTCTAGAATGATGCGTGTTAAGTTGCCTGAAATCGGTTCAGATTTAGTAATAGCTTCTCTATCTGACCAAATGAAAAATTTATTATCGGTTGCAGAATGACATGTTTATGAATCCAATTTCATTTTACTGGTCCTTTAAGAATGCGACGTCTGTTTGGATTCATCTGTCGACTATACCCAAAGTGGTGAAGGGTATCATATAGTCTGTCTCGTCCGACTTTACTACTTTCCTTACTGGTTATCTTTGGAAAACTAGTAACGACAAATTTCAGCCTCTTAGGTTCAAAATTCGGCTCAAACAGTAAAAATACCAAAAATTATATGAAGCCCGTGACAGTACATGATCACATATAGTGAACATTTTCCCAAAAATGTTTTTCACAATCTAAGAAACCGGAATGCAAACCAGAGCCCATACTTCAAAGCATTAAAAATTGGTCGATACCTTTATAAAAATTTATGTATATCCGTAATGACAACTTACACTAACTTCGGTGGGAAATTGCTGCTAATTGTTACACAAAGGTGAATCTTTTGTAGTAATCCATTCCGTTAGAAATTAGCGGCTCCAGTAGTTATACCCTAAACAACTATGTTGTCAGGGTATTATAGCTTTGTGCAGCACCAAGCGTTTGTAAAGCCGCGAAATATTGGTCCTAGACCCAGCCTTATGTATACCGATCGTCATATCTCGACTAGCTGTAGTCTGAAAAGACATGTGTGTCCGTCCTTTTTGTCCATTATAATTTGTAAACACGATACAGGCCACAGTTATGGACCAATCTTCACGAAATTTTGCATGTATGATGGGTTCTGGCCAATGAAGACCCCTATTGTTTTTGGGAAAGATCGGATAATATTTAGGGGAAGAAATGGACCAAATACTAAATTTTTGTCGGTTTTTCTGGTCGCTCCAGAGGCCGCAATAATGGCTCGAACATCCTGACATTTTGCATGCAGAAGGGGATCAGGCCAAAGAATAAGCATGCATGTTTTGATAAAGATCGGTCAATATTTAGCGGGTCAAATGGACCCTGACTTTTGTGTGAAAAATGACAAAATGTGTATTCTATGGCATATATATTTACCCCTGAAGGACATATACCCGAGAAGTTGATATTATATCCAAGAGGAGTGGTTGACCTTTAAATTAAGACCAATTATATTGTTGTATGTGCTCGGATGAGAGAGTTACACCTAAATATTTGCAGGTATCTCCGTATTTGTATATTATTTAGTAACCCATTATCACTCTAGAGAGCTGAACTATAGCGCTGATCGCTTTGAAATGTTCCATGAGGTTCCAGTTATGGTCAAGGACAACGCCCATAATTTTCGGGGATGACCAGATAATAATTTTGGTATGAAGTGGACCGAAAACTTAATTTTTTGTGTTATTTTCGAGTCGATCTATAGACCACAAATGAAAGCCGAACATCACAACACAACCCACGGTGAAGGGAATCTGGACAATAGCTGTACTGAATACTCGTATTATTCGGAAAAGTGTGAGGAAGAGGTGCTGTTTACCTCTAATCGGGCAAGAGGGTGCAAATATCACGAAATATTGCCCGGGCTCGGAATAAACATCCGAAAAAAATTTGAGTTCCGTGGTAGTTGTGTAGGGTATCGTATGGTCGGCCCCGTCCGACTATACTGCTCCGCTCACTGGTTTTTTGAAAATATTCTTTAAACAAATAATCCAATAAAATCTACCCTTTTAGTGCCTTATAGGGATCTTTACAGAATCGTCTACCAGTTTTAGTGGTTTTTCGAAATATATTCTTTAAATAAAAAGCCACGCCTTTTAGTGGCCTTTCGAAAAATATTCTTTAAATAAAAAGCCACGCTTTTTAGTGGCCTTTCGAAAAATATTCTTTAAAAATCCACGCCTTTTAGTGGTCTTTCGAAATATATTCTTTAAAAAATCCACGCCTTTTAGTGGTCTTTCGAAATATATTCTTTGAAAAATCCACGCATTGTTGTGGCTGATGAAAAACATTCTTTAAAAATTCCACACATGTGTTGCTCCTTGTATTGGTAGTAGAAAATATTCTTTACAAAATTCAGGCCTTGTGTTGGTCCTTGAAAAAACCTTCAACACGTTTATGCCCCTATTAGTCCTTGAACACATATTCTTCAACAATTCAACGCTTTATATTGGTCCTCAAAATATCATCCTTAAAAACCCACTAATTTTATGATCCTCCACAAAAACAAAAAAAAAATTTTAAACCATCCTTGCCAATAATGGTCTTGAAGATCCATCCACGCCCACAATCCTCAAACAACATGTCTTGTAAAGAGTCCATGTCTTCTGTCAATAAAAAAAATCCTTAAATTTTAGTCCTTTTTTAAATATGTTTTTTTTTTATAAAAATGTTGGTTGATCCATGTTGAGCGTTCTTTACAATTTCCTCAAAAAATTAAAAAACTCCAACCAGAAATGGTTATAGAAAATATATAATAGTCCTCAAAGAAGATGCTTTGAAAATCAAATTTAAAAAAAAAAAAAAATTCTCTAAAAAAAATGCGGTTAAAATTGCTCTCGAGAAAATATTCTCTAAAAAATCCTCGACTATAATGGTCCTGAAGAAATTCTCGCCTCTAATGAAAAGTATTCTTTAAGAAATACACGCTAATAATTTCTAATCGCTCTAGAGGCCGCTATTATAAGCCGAATATCGCAAAATTTTTATGGGAAAGGGGATCTGATCAACTAATTCAATTTTAGTAGTGATCGGTCAATATTTAGCGGGTTTTATGAACCAATAATGATGGAATGCAAACGAGATGAGATGCTGACCTCTAATCGGCTAAAAAGATGTAAATATCGCGAAATATTACCCAGGTTCAGAATACAGATTGACACGAAGTTTGAGTTCAATTGTGTAGGACATTAAATGTGTGTTTTTGATAGTAAAGTGGCGCATAAAGTGGCATACGCACATTGTATTATATATAAAACTTCAAAAAATCCTCGACTATAATGGTCCTGAAGAAATTCTCGCCTCTAATGAAAAGTATTCAATAATCGAAAAATATTCTTTAAAAAATCTACGCCTACAATGGTGTTTGAAAAAATATTATTTTAAAAATCCAAGCCCTGTATTGGTCCTCGAAAAATTCTAAACAATATACCCATATTTTAGTCTTTGATTTTATTTTATTTTCGCTTTTCCAATATATTAAATAATTTTCGCTTAGAATATTCTTTGGATGTACAACTTATATTTCTACTATGAATACTAATACAATAAAATCCATTTGAAAAATATGTACTATCCCATAAAAAAAGAACATCCTATAAATATCATGAATTACAACAATGTTATCTGAAAGTTATAAACAATCTTAAAGATTGTAAAATTTAATTGAATATTAAGAAAACATTGCCAGCAAATTGATTTCGCTGATCCCAAAGTCATAAAAACAGAACAACAAGAAAAACACAACAAAAACAACAAATGTTCCAAAAACTAAAATTGCCTTTATATTTCTTACAGACAACATTTTAATTTATTGGATGAACTTTACTTGTTACATGCCAAGGCTGGCTAAAATGAAAGCAACAGAAAGAGAGAGAGAGCGACTAACTGGCAGGCAGGCAGGCATGCACACATAGTAAACACACTCACATATTATTCAATACATGTCGGCAGTATCCCCAAGGATTGTGTACTCCCCTACCCCCCTCAATAGCAGCTGTGTACGAAAACAAAAACAAAACGCGGACAGGCAAACTAATCAACTCCCATTGGTATAATTTGTTAAACAAGAATTGAAAATGAATTCAAAATAAATTGAAGGCGAACGACTAGAAAATGTGACAACAAAAGCAACACTGGCTTGTGGCACTTAATAAAAATATAATCTAGAAAAAAGTTTGGAAACATGCTTTATTAAAATTCAATATTAATATAGGGTTAGACTGAGATTATATTTAGAATAGACTGCTGCTGCTGCTGCTACTGACACTGAAATGTTAATTATAGCTTATTTTGTCAGAATAAGAGGCAAGTTATTAATTTTCTATAAATTAAAAGTGTATAGTTTTCTACCTCCTATTAATTTTCTATTATATATATTTATAGTTTTCCTAATTTTTCCTGTGAATCCGCCACTTGACATTCGTAGAAATAAAGTGACGAGTTTGTAACACTTTTGCCATGCCTTTTTTACACCAAGTTATTTTAAGTGGACTACGAAATTGCTGCTTTCTGCAGGGGTATGTGGAAAATTTGTATCGCTAACGGACAACTGAATAAATAATAACAGTTATTTTAGAATGCATATATTACGATGTGAGCCAATTTTCACATTCCCTTGAATTTTATTGCAAAATAGTGAGGTTTCAGGAAGACCTCATAATTAAAATTTAAAAAAAAAAGTTTGTGACATATTTATATCTTAATATAAAAGTTTAAAGTTTTTTTATAAACTGATTTTGACCCGAACATAACGAAATGTGGCGCGGATTTTCACGATAATCGATCAATATATAGCGGGTAAAATGGACAAGATAAATTTTAAAAAATATTTATTCTATTGTTAGTAATATTTATTCTTAGAAGTAAGCAGTATATCCAGCAGGAGTATTTTACCTTAAAATTTATACCAATTATATTCATTTTTATACTTATATGTGGAAGTTATACGTAAATATTTACAGGTGGTCTATGTGTTACGATATTGTTTAATTAAATCACACGGATCACTTTCAATTTCAGATGAAGTTTCGGTTATGATCACAGTTGACGCTGAAAGTGGCTAAAGATAATATTTAGGGGCTGAAATAGACCGTACACTTTATTTTTTGGTCGGTTTTCTAGTCGCTCTAGAGGCCCCTATTATAAGCCGAATATCGTAAATTTTTTATAGGAAAGGGTATCTAATCAACTAATTTAATTTTAGTAGTGATCGGTCAATATTTAGCGGGTTTTGTGAACCAAGAATGACGGAATGCAAACGAGGAGACGCTGACCTCTAATCGGTTAAAAAATATAAATATCGCGAAATATTGCCCAGGTTCGGAATACAGATTCACACAAATTTTAGGAAATTAAATCCGTATTTTTGATAGTAAAGTGACGCAAAAAGTGGCATACGCACATTGTATTATATATAAAATATCGAGTCCTTCTGCGTCTTTATTACCCTAGTTTTCTTCAACCTTAAACAAAAATATTCCACAAAAAGTTTAACACCCTTTAACACTTTGGGTATATTCCACATCTGTACATTATGACAAATTTCGTGCAAATCGAAATATATATAGGACTTTGGTACACATTAAATCGGACGAAAATATATAAGAGGGCTATATCCAAATCTGAACCAATTTTCAGAAAACTTAACAAACAACATTCTAGACTTAATTCAGTACGCTATGCCAAATTTCGTGCAAATCGAAAGATATATATTGACTTTTGTGCACCATTTACATTATATCGGACGAAAATATATATATGGGAGCTATATATAAATCGGAACCAATTTTTCCTAATTCAAAAGAGTTCGTCCTTGGGTCAAATTAATGAATTGTGCCAAATTCCATCCAATTCGGATCATAAATGTGACGTGTACTCTTGCATGTTACAAACATATGCACAAAGACATAATACCCTGTACCACAGTGTGCTGAGTGGTATATAAAATGTCGTTCATAAGATTTCAGATTTATGACTGAAATGTGGTATTACACACAATCGTCTCAAATACTATAAGACATGAAAAATATTAAAATTAAACGATATCCTAGGATTTTATTCATAAACTCGAATCTGATTCAAATTTATGCAGTTCCCTACGGTGGCGTATACGCTTTAATACAAGCATGAAATTAATCATACACCCAGTAGTACACTCAGATAGTCTGTTTGCAGTCATTATACCCTCCACCATAAGATAAATTTATATGTAAAAAAATGTAGCTATATTGAGGGATATTTCTCAGTAGAGAAGCCGATATGTTAACAAACACACACCGAAATTTGTTATAACTGAAAATCCAAACATACATTTTGTCGACGTTCGATACGCACAGTTTCATGTTCGATGCGTTGAATTTCCTAGGCCACTTTTTGCAATCTGAGAGTCTTAAATTTTGCTGTTTGATTTTCTCATATATCTCATAAATTACCTACTAGCAGACAATTTACAATGACAAACATAAAATATCGTGGTGGATTATCTGCATCAAAAACATTTCTGCCTACAGGAAAAAATACAAGAAACCATAAACTTTGAGATGAGATTCTTATATAGGGCAAACATCGGAAATAGTAAATTGCAGACACCTTTAAAATTTCTTATACAATGGAGATGTATAAGAGAATTTCCGGAAATATATCAATATTGATAATTTATAGAAATTTATATCTTCTATTGAAATTCAAAATATCTAAACGAAAAATGTCCATAACCTTCAATATTCCGAACATTGGATACAAAAAACAGCCCATTTAAGCAAGGAAGTTTCTATTAACTTTTGGAACTTTTCGAAAAACACTCCACCATGCAAAATTAATAACTTTATGTCGTTACAACTGGCCAGAGTCTGAATCGAAGAAAAAATAATTGAATTTCGACTACTTCGACTGGTTATTATTACATTGTGTATATGTTTGTATCAGCCAAATAAACATTTTCTGAGTCGTTTTATGCATGGCCGTCTGTCCACGTTAAATTATAAACAATATACAGGTCGCATTTCTGTTTGGTAAGAAAAAAATAAATAAATAAACAAAGCCGACTTATAGGGAACAAGGACGAACTCTTTTGAAATTGGAGAAAATCATTCCAGATTAAGATATTGCTCCCATATATATGTTTGTCCGATAACACTATAGCTCACCCAAGTCACAATATTTGACTGAATGAGACCAACATGTGCACAGCATACTAAATTAATTAAAACTTTTGATTTTTTATTGAAACCATCGATTTTGTAATTATTGGGAAAAATGACTGACATACCTTATTACTGGATTTTGATTTTGTTTTCAGGATCTTCTGTTCTTCTATAACCTTCTGTCTGTTGTAAGCACTTTACCCTCTAAACGTGTTGAGATAGATTGCCAAAATTTTGAAAAGATTTGTCTTTTATCTGCATGCAGATCAAGTTCGAAGATGGGCTATATCGGTACAAGAGTACCCCTTAATTTTCGGTATTTAGGGGTTATCGAACGCGTTTTTCAACCGTATTCGCTGTTGTGTTTTTATTGGGTACAAAATTTCTCCACTAAAAATTACAAATGTATTTCGACTTTTTAGGACAGTCCCCATTCAACGGTATCTCCATTTTTCGAAAATTTTGGGGTTTCGAGCGCGTTTTCAACTAAATTCGCTGTAATTTAAAGCTTTCGGTTCTTACTGTGTGCCAAGTGCTTCAAATGCTTTTCGGGTAGCCCACATATTTTCGGTATTTTCGGCCACTTTTCAACCGAAATTGGAGTAAGTGGGCACATTGCGATCCTATAGGATACCAAATTTCTCCACTAAAAATTCGCTGTAATTTGGTATTTTGTGTTTTCCACACTAAAAATTATCAATAATGGTCCACTTTTTATTGGGTAGACCCCATATAAAAGTACTTCCAAAATATGCGTATCATATTTGCACGAAATTTGTGGGTTATTGAATTAAATCTATCCACGTTTTTTTGGGTTTAGAGATTTTAGGAAAAAACCTCATTGTGATGTAAAGGGGGTTAAAATCGAAATCAATTAGGTCCTCAATTAGTCATAGCTCCTCATATAATGAAAACACCAAGATTCTGTAATTCCTACACTATGTAGTCAATATTCGTGCCGCTTTAGGAATAGTATCCAGGGTCGTACGTGTACTAAATATTGTTTCATATTGAACCCCACCGCCCCTCAAAATAAAATCTTGTGTACGTTGATGATGGCCTCATATAACTTTTCCCTCGAAATTGCAGTATTTTGAAGATATTGTAAACATTTTCTAACCTACTGTGGGTTATCAATAACGGTTAAAGATTATAGGACTTTACTACTTTCCTAACTGGTTTTAACATGGAAAATATAGTTTTTAAATAAGTGTGGGCATTTCAAATTCTAGTTATTATCTATACTAGATTTAACCTACATTATTTTGTATGTTTATATCCTCATATAGGTAATACATATGTACAGGTCCTTTATTATCCGTATAACCTTTAAAAACTAATTAAAAGTAAACTTCCCAGCGCATATGTTGCTTAATGCATTTAGGCAATAAAATTTGATTGGTCTCGGTACTATATATGACAATGATCTTTTCCACATTTCCTTTGTGACCATTTCGGAATTTCATTTCATGCAATTTCAATGTAACATCAGAAAAATATTTACATATCCAACTGTCAATGTAATATCATTTGTACAACTGTCATTTGGTTGAAATGCTCTACAGTTCTAGAAATGCTGACAAAAAAAAAGTACTCACCATGAATTAGTTGTTAGTTGCAAAGTGTCAGTGGGCAACCATCCATCCATTCAGAAAAAAACAACGGAAACAAACGGAATGGACAATGGACAAAACAAAATTGTCAATGTCACAGCGTTAATGGAAATGCAAAAAAACACTCACACTACAAGACCAACAATAACAATGCATTTAGCTATTTGTAGAATTGTACACTTTCCGGCTCGCACTCGAACTCGAACACTATCATGCACTTTTGAGCACACTAGCTATTGAAACGGGCAAATGTGTAGATTTTTGCTTTATTTAACGTATAACGAATACAAATTTTTTGTAATTTGTGTAAACACCAACGCCACACAATGGCTGATCGGCTGGCTGGCTGGCTGACTGACAGTTGTGTGTACGACTGAGTGTGTGTGTGTGTGGTTTTACCACCATATGACAGAGGCGTCTGTCAATGGCTGAAGTTTACATGCCAAATGCCACAGATGAGGCAGCCACGGCGACAGAGGGTAATTTATAATATAGCGATAAAATGACAACAATAAACGCAGGACGAGCGAGCGACCGAACAAAGGACGAGGGAATGAACCAACGTATGGGTCTATGTATAGAGGTGCCGTTAGTCGCGAAAAAAAACCGCACTTAAGTTTTAGTTTTATTTCTCCCCCATTTTAATGTCAAATGTGCAATTGTGGTTGGGTGTTGTTGTTGCTGTTGTATGAGTTAGTGTTAGGGTGTCCCTTGGGGACTTCAATTCATACATACTAAAGGCAATCAACTTTGGCTAAAGTTTATGCTTTGTTGTTGTTATTGTGTTTGTTGTCAACTGTTGTTAGTCTCTAAGCCAATGAGAGATGGCTGTCACTCAAACAAATGACTGACGTCCTGAACAACACAACACGTGGTACGAACTGCTTTTTTTTTGTTTTTCTTGTTGTTTCACTTCACTGTTTTGTCACTAACAAATGTGAGCTGATCACGCACTTAATTTTGGATACTGGGCTGCTTTTTTTACTCATAATTTATTTAGTTGTATGAAACAACAACAACGCCGAGACAATTGTGAATTATAATTTATTAACAAAAAATTTTGGAACTGTAACAAAAACAAGCCGGACTTGTTTGTTGTTGTTCTTTTGTTTTTGTTGTTGTTACTTCTTTTTGTGGAATTATTCACATGAACTCAGCAAAAAAAAAAATCGGCATAAATGTTATTGGCCTTTTTCTGACACGAGAACACTTTTGCGGATGGCATTCGTTTCAGATATCGCTTGCCATGGTGCCGAGCAACGAACTTCACGGGAGGTTTGATAACAGGCTTCGAGCCACCTTTTTTTGTTTTTACTCGTTATGTGTTACGATTTTTTTGCGAACTTTTTTGGGGGAAACAACACGAACAGACGTAATAATAAATGACCAGCACAATTTGTTTTTCTTTAGATTTAAAGGATTCAAATATTTTGGTTTCGTTATGAAGAGAATTTTTTTTCTGAGATTATTTTCTGAAATTATTTTTCTTAACGTTTAAATTTTTTTAATGAAACATCTCCACATTAATATTTTTATTTAATTTATTTTGTTTTATTTATTTAAAATTTTTTTTTATCATCAAAACACTGTCCGTTTTCGTTTAAAACTAACAACCATACGGCCCGAATATCGTTAAACGACTGAAAAGCTTTTTTCCTCTCCAAGATTTCACCTGATTCTTGAGCAAACACAATTCGTAATTTGGCCAACAAAGCAAAGCAGCAGACTTGAGTCCTTATGGGGACAATACACAAATTACCATGTCATGTAATAACGAATATAACGCCAAGAGAACCAAAATGAAATAGAAAACACAGAGAGTAAGAGAGAGTATCAGATACTCAGCGAACAAAAAACTTGCTCTCTATTGCAAACAACATTTGAAACAAAGTTTAAAGGACATTCTCTCTCTCTTTTCACTCTTAAAAATCCTTAATATTTTTATTTTCTCTCTCTCTCTCTCTCTCTCTCAACAACCCTCCCCTCTCTTGCTCTTCTCAATCTCACCACAAGAGTCATTTGGCTTTGCAACTTTATTTATATTGCGTAGGTCATATCCTTATTACTTGATTTAGTTTCGGTTGTTCGCCAACACTCTCTTTGTTGTTGTTGTTGTTTTTGGCACTTTCATTCACCAAAAAAAGATAAATGAACTTTATCTGAATTGTTATCAATTTTTTTATTTCATGCTCTCTAGAGGAGAGAAATGAAAGCTTTTCCCTTTGCTTTTCATCATTGCCAATGCATTCTCTTTGTTTTTTCTCGTAGCTACTATTGTTATCTTAACACAATTTTGATGCGTTACGAAGTTCGGTTTTTGTTTTTATTCCTTGAATTTAAGTTTTGCAGATACGTAGGTTGTTCTATCAATGTGTAGGTGTATAATTTATGTCAGGTTTTGTTAGAACTGATGGATGATATATTTTTTTTCGGTAGTGATGAATGAAATTCGTTGTATATTTGCGTGTGTGTCGGAGTTGTTATGGGCCCACACACACACAATGTTATTTGAAACTGATTGTTCTTGGTAAAAAGACGGAACAATTTCTAAAATAATATAATATAAAATTATGTTAGCTGATATTTGTAGTAATTGGGAAATATGCCAGAGGTTGACAAGAAGAAGACGAAGAACATATTTGATAATGATTTATCAATTTGTGAAAATTAGTGGTTTGTGAAATCCACCAGAACCAGAGAAATCAGATTAGATGCTACATAACTATGTTGTGAAGATATTATAAGTTTGTGTGGACCCAGAAATCCACCTTTTAGAATTTAGGCATTTTTGGCCATTTGTTCGTCTGCCGATTTTATTTTGTAATTAATGCATTTATGGACATATCGCCACGAAAAGCTGCATGTATGTTCAGTTCTGGTCCAGCACGACACATATTCTTTATGCTAACGCTAGGTAAATGTTTGCGGGATCAATTGGACCAAAAAAATACTTTGCTGAAAATCACGAACTTTTTCACTGGGAATTGTTTTGATGATTGATGATTTCGACAAAATTAGTTAATTATGTTATTTCCATTTATTTTCTTCTGAGAGACTTACATGTTAGAAGCTTACAGAACATCAACGTGGACTGGGTGACATTTAAGGGGACAGCCTCCCAGTTCAGGATTTGAAATATCGTCGATCTTCAACCATATGGCAAATAAACGTAATTTTGGGATGAATTGATCCGAAAACTCATTTTTTTTTAGTTGAACTGTAAGCCAAAATTTAAAGCCGAACATCACAACAAAAGCCACGCTAAAGGGAATCTGAACAAGTAATAGAAGGCTGTACTGAACGTTAGTAATATTTGTTGATCTCTAGTAGGTCAAGTGGGTGCAACTATCACTAAATATTGCCCAGGCTGGGAATAAACATTTGCAGAAAGTTTGAGTTCCGCGGTACTTGTGTACTGCTCCGATCACTGTTTTTTTTTTTTTTTTTTTTTGGAGTTGTTTTCTATACACTCCACCATATCAAAACCAGTAAGGAAAGCAGTAAAGTCGGACGGGGCCGACTATATGATACCCTTCACCACTTTCGGTATATCCAACAGGTGAAACCTAAAAGACGTCGAATTTTTAAAGGACCAGAGACAAAATTATGAAAATCTATTATAAGCGTATATATATATATATATATATATATATATCGGACGATATATATGGAGCTATATCTAAATCTGGACCGATTTTCACGAAACTAAACACACATTCATTAATTCATTACGCAATGCCAAATTTCATGCAAATCGAAAGATATAGAGGGACTTTGGTGCCCCATTTACCTTAAATCGGACGAAACTATATATGGGAGCTATATCTAAATCTGAACCGATTTTCTCGAAACTTGACACACATCATTCTGGACCTCAGTCAGTACTCTGTGCCAAATTTCATGCAAATCGAAAGATATACAGGGACTTTGGTCCACCATTTACCCTAAATCGGAGGAAACTATATATGGGAGCTATATCTAAATCTGAACCGATTTTCTCGAAGTTTGGCACACATCATTCTGAACCTAATTCAGTACTGTCTGCCAAATTTCATGCAAATCGAAAGATATAGAGGGACTTTGGTGCCCCGTTTACCTTAAATCGGACGAAACTATATATGGGAGCTATATCTAAATCTGAACCGATTTTCTCGAAACTTGACACACATCATTCTGGACCTCAGTCAGTACTCTGTGCCAAATTTCATGCAAATCGAAAGATATACAGGGACTTTGGTCCACCATTTACCCTAAATCGGAGGAAACTATATATGGGAGCTATATCTAAATCTGAACCGATTTTCTCGAAGTTTGGCACACATCATTCTGAACCTAATTCAGTACTCTCTGCCAAATTTCATGCAAATCGAAAGATATAGAGGGACTTTGGTGCCCCATTTACCTTAAATCGGACGAAACTCTATATGGGAGCTATATCTAAATCTGAACCGATTTTCTCGAAACTTGGCACACGTCATTCTGGACCTAATTCAGTACTCTGTGCCAAATTTCATTCAAATCGAAAGATACAGAGGGACTTTGGTGCCACATTTACCTTAAATCGGACGAAACTATATATGGGAGCTATATCTAAATCTGATCCGATTTTCTCGAAATTTGGCACACATCATTTTAGACTTAATTCAGTGCGCTGTACCGAAATTCGTGCAAATCGGATGATTTTCAGGGACTAAAGTCCTCAAATCGGACAAAAATATATATGGGAGCTATATCTAAATCTGAACCGATTTTTCCCAATTTCAATAGGGTTCGTCCTTGGGCCAAATAAATGAGCTGTGCCAAATTTCAGTCAAATCGGATTATAAATGCGACCTGTACTTTGTTTACAATTTAACATCAACAGACGGACGGACGGACATGCATAAATCGACTCAGAAAGTGATTCTATGCATATTCTCAAAAGGAACCATGGGTCTATCTCGATTCCTTTTGCCTGTTACAAACATATGCACAAAGACATAATACCCTGTACCACAGTGTGGTGAAGGGTATAAAAAGCATTCCGACTCTACAAAGAATATATATTCTATGACGATCCGTTTGTTTTTGCATGAAGTTGACTCTAGGCAGGTTAAGTTTGAAGATGGGCTATATCGGTCCACGTTTAGGCATAGCCGCCTTATAAGGGTGCCTCCCAATTTTAATTGTTTTGGGGTTCTTGAGCGATTTTTATACCCTTCACCACACTGTGGTACAGGGTATTATGTCTTTGTGCATATGTTTGTAACAGGCAAAAGGAAACGAGATAGACACATGGTTCCTTTTGAGAATATGCATAGAATCACTTTCTGAGTCGATTTACGCATGTCCGTCCGTCTGTCTGTCCGTCCGTCCGTCTGTCCGTCCATGTATGTTTGTGAACAAAGTACAGGTCGCATTTTTGATCCGATTTGGATGAAATTTGGCATAGGTCACTTATTTGGCCCAAGGACGAACCCTATTGAAATTGGGAAAAATCGGTTCAGATTTAGATATAGCTCCCATATATATTTTCACCCGATATAGGCACCAAAGTACCTATATATCATTCGATTTGCACGAAATTTGGCATAGCGTACTGAATGAGGTCCAAAATGATGTGTGCTGAGTTTCGTGAAAATCGGGTCAGATTTAGATATAGCTCCCATATATATTTTCGCCCGATATAGGCACCAAAGTACCTATATATCATTCGATTTGCACGAAATTTGGCATAGTGTACTGAATTAGGTCCATAATGGTGTGTGCTGAGTTTCGTGAAAATCGGTTCAGATTTAGATATAGCTCCCATATATATTTTCGTCCGATTTAAGGTAAACGTGGCACCAAAGTACCTATATATCTTTCGATTTCCACGAAATTTGGCATAGCGTACTGAATTAGGTATAGAATGATGTGTGTTAAGTTTCCTGAAAATCGGTTCAGATTTAGATATAGCTCCCATATATATTTTCGTCCGATTTAATTTAAATGGTGCACCAAAGTCCCTATATATCTTTCGATTTGCACGAAAGTTGGCACATCGTAATCAATTAGGAATATTATGGTGTGTGTTAAGTTTCCTGAAAATCGGTCCAGATTTAGATATAGCTCCCATATATATTTTCATCCGATTTAATCTGAATGGTGCACCAATGTCCCTATATATCTTTCGATTTGCACCAAAGTTGGCACAGCGTAATGAATTAGTTATAGAATGGTGTGTGTTAAGTTTCCTGAAAATCGGTTCAGATTTAGATATAGCTCCTATATATATTTTCGTCCGATTTAATGTAAATGGTCTACCAAAGTCCCTATATATCTTTCGATTTGCACGAAATTTGGCACTGCGTTATGGATGAGGTCTGGAATGATGTGTGTTAAGTTTCCTGAAATCGTTGAAATCGGTTCAGATTTAGATATAGCTTCTATTTCATCTGTTGAATATGCTTAAAGTGGTGAAGGGTATCATATAGTCGGCCCCGTCCGACTTTACTACTTTCCTTACTGGTTTTTTTTAATTTGGTACATTGGGTTCTAATTGGGTAGCAAATCTCTCAACTAAAAATTGTAAATATATTTCCACTTATTCTGGTAGTCCCCACATAACAATTTGGGGATTTATCTAATTCGCTGAAATCTATTACATATGGTCCATATTGGGTAGCAAATCTCTCCACTAAATATTATAAATATCGATTCCATTTTTCGGGTAGCCCCCATATAAGGGTGCACTCCCAGTTTAGGTATTTTGGGGTTCTTTAGTGCGTTTCAGCTTATTTAGCTGTAATTTTGTATTCTATGGTCGTATCTCTCCCAAATTTTATTAATATTTGGCCTATTTTTTGGGTAGTCCCCATATCACCCACCTTTTTATACCCTCAGCCTTATGGCTAATGCGATTATATACACTTTGATATGGTGAAAATGAACCTCATCGAAATATTGGTTTTATACCTTTGGACCAAATCGGTTTCAACAAAATTTGGATTTACAATGAATGTCTGGCCGGTTGGTGGGCACGATAATTCTCGAAGGGTGTAATCGAAACTTTGCACATCAAAATGGTCAAAATTATGCAGAAAAAAAAAAAATATATATATATATATATATTATGCGAACGGACTATCCGATTTAAACCAAACTTTGTACAACCTGTTATATTTGCAAAGCCCATATCAAGTAGAAAGGTGGAACTCAGTGGTTCACTACTTCTGGTACCTCCCCAAAGGGTCAATATTTTCAATATTAATAAATCCAATTTTAGGCGAATGGAAGGTTGCATTTGAACCAAACATTTCACAACCTATTATTCTTACCATGTCTATAACAAGTCCGAAGATGGGACCCATTGGTCCACTTCTTCTGGTTCACCCCCACGAATGGTCAACATTTTCAGGGTTTATAAATCCTATATTATGCGATTCTATTGTTTTTACAAAACCCAGATCTTTTATAACCTTAAATAACCGATTTCATCAACATTAAATCTTAAACCTCTTTAGTAAAATCATGCCATATATACAGTGAATAATAAATCATCCCGTTCCGTAAACCATAGGCTGAGGGTATATATCAGACGGCAACACCGACGGACACTTTTTTACTTGTTTACATATAAGTCAGTGTTTAAATTCTTTGAGACGTTCTTCATTATCTTCGGGTCAATTTGACCCGCTAAATATTGACTAAAATTTTACGATGTTCGGGCTACAATTGCGGCCTCTGGAGTGACCAGAAAAACCGACAAAAATTTAGTATTTAGTCCATTTCGTTCGGTTAAGTCTACAATATATCCCCCATGCATTTTAATTTCAACTTTAGATTTTAATCTATATTTTTCTATACCTCCATTATCAGTACAACCATCTTTATTAATATTGAAGCCAATTCTCGAATATAAGCACAGAAATGGCTATGTTGCTTCTTATAAAGGTAATCGAGTTATGTCTTACCAATTTATTTGAATCTACTACGAATATTCATTGACAGCGTTTCCTCCTCAAGTACTATGAACTTCTGTTACTTTGATATACCAATAATTTAGTGACACAAATTTAAATCATAACATTCCTTCCGATCACCATTAGCCATCGTACAAATTGATTCTACAAGTATGACTTGAAAATTATAATAATAGTTTGGTGGTGTTGTCCTTGAGTTTAATTTCGTTTCTCTGTTATTGTAATTTAAAACCATTTTACATGAATCTTTAAGTTATTTTACCAAAGAACGAAACTAAAAACCCACTATTTTATAATTTTCCCTTTGTTTTGTTCTCACGAACAATAATATCTCCTTTTATAGCAAACCAACATTTTTATCCGCTTCTGTTATACATGGCATGTGTTCGAAAGCTTTCACTTCTCTTAAAACGCTCCAATAAGTCCTTCCACGTAGCCTCTCCCTCTCACACATTCTCATTTAAGTGACACAACACAAAAGCTCTACAACGTTATTTGGCAAAACGCACGATAACGTTCTAGTCGGGTCATAGTAAATTCATGTGGCAAAAATATTTAACTGCCAAACGAGAGTTATTTTGCATTACTTTTTGTTCTCATTTCAGCATTCGGTCAGAGGACATTGCATACATGCATCTATGCAATGTCCTATCAGTAATGTATCAACAATTATTTGTTGGTGATGCTTGCTTGTACGACATAATAGGTAAATATTTTAATTTTTTTATTTTTCAGCATAAAATAATATTGACGTAATGAAATGCGTTGCATGATGCTAATTATTCTAAGAATTTAGATTTTTAATAAGCTTTTAGCATAATATATGTTTAATGAATGAAATAGTTTTCATAAGCCTATCATAAAGGGATTGTGTTCGGCAATTGAGTCTATTAGAACAGAGATAATCTATGCTATTAATTCGGGGAATTGAAATGTATTATAAACTAGCTTATTTAATAAGCTAAGATGCAAAGATGGGGACTACGAAATAATAATGTTAGTATAATACCATATAATAAGCTGATAATAGAATATTTGCTGAAGGAATTTAATGATGTTCTGCAAGGTCGTATTTTATATAATTCTTTAATTTGCTATGAATTTTTGGAGGAATTCAATTGAGGAAGAACTATGGCAAATAGGGCCCATTCAGTTCATATCGATTACCAATACAAATTCTACATATTCCACAGAATTGGCTTTAAAATTATATGTCATATTTATGTTAAATCGAAATAATTGATATTGTGTTTAATAACGATGTTTAAAAGGAAACATTCTCCACACTGTGGTACAGGGTATTCTGTATTTGTGCATATGTTTGTAACAGACAAAAAATTAATATAGACCCGTGGTTCCTTTTGAGAATATACATAGAGTCACTTTCCTATGCATGTCCGTCCGTCGAGGTATTTTTGTGAGCAAAGTACAGCTCGCATTTATGATCCGATGTGAACGAAATTTGGCACAGGTCGCTTAATTAGCCCAACGATTAATTAGCCATATTGAAATTTGAGAAAATCGGTTCAGATTTATATATAGCTCCCATATATAATCTCGTCCGATTTTATGTAAATGATGCAGCAAACTGCCAAGGTTGAGACAAAATTTTTTACAGCGTACTGAATTATTGGCAGATTAATGTACGTAATGTAGATACAGATATAGCTCCATATAAATGGTGCACCAAACTCACAATGTTCAAATCTAGCTATACCTCCCATATATTGTTTCGTCCTTTTTTATGTAAATGGTGCACCTTGATTTACACAACCAAGAATTTGCGGCTTTTCTTTCTATTCTGAACCAAATTTTCGAAATAGCAATATTAGAGGTCAACATCCCCTTTACTTACACGGTTAACTGTGTCGGATCATATTTTCCCGGAGTGATCATAAAACGCTTTTTTTATGCCCTCCACCATAGTATGGAAGGTATATTAAGTTTGTTTTTTCCGTTCGTAACACTTCGAAATAATCAGTTTTGAAGCTATAAAGTATATATTCTTGATCAGCGTAAGATTATAAACATTTTCGTCTTTCCCTCTATCTGTTGTAATCACTCTAACCTCTAAACGAAATTTGCATTGACTTGTCTTTTGTCTGCAGGCAGGGCAAGTTCGAAGATGGGCTATATGGGTCCACGTTAAGACTTAGCTCCCACATAAGGCTATTCCAAATTATCGATATTTTCTGTTATTTGGTACTTTGGGTTCCTGTGGGGTACCAAATCTCCCCATTTAAAATTATAAATATCGGTCCACTTTTTTCGGGTAGCCTCCTAAATAAATACTATGTTATCAAGGTACTATAGGTTTGTGCAGCACCAAGAGCTTGTAATGCTGCGAAATATTAGTCCTGAACAGACCTTTAAGCATATCCATCGTCATACCTCGACTAGCTGAGTCGATCTAGACATGTGTTTCCGTCCGTCCGTCTGTCCATTATAAATTGTAAACACGATACTGGCCACAGTTCACTAAATGTTGTATATAGGACCGATTCTGGCAAATGAAGACCCCATATTGTTTTTGGTAAACATCGGTTAATATTTAGGGGATGAAATGGAACAATTACTAAATGTTTATACCCTCCACCATAGTATGGAGGGTATATAATTTTTGTTTTTCCGTTTGTAACTCATCTAAATTATCATTTCCGACCCTATAAAGTATATATATATATATTCTTGATCAGCGTAAAATCCTATGACGAAATAGCCATGTGCGTCTGTCAGTTGTAATCACTCTAGCGTCTAAACGAATTGAGATAGATCGCCAAAATTTTCCTTTGTCTGCAGGCAGGTCAAGTTCGAAGATGGGCTTTATCGACCCACGTTTAGGCATAGCTCCCATATAAGGGTACCCCCCAATTTTCCGTATTTTTGGGTTCTTGAGCGCGTTTTCCAACCAAATTAGCTGAAATTTGCTACATTGGGGTCTCATTGGGTACTAAAGGTCTCCACAAAAAAATTATAAGTATAGGTCCACTTTTTCTGGTAGCCCCCCTATATCGGTACCTCCTAATTTGCAGTATTTTTGGGGTTTTGATCGTATTTCCGCAGAAATAGCTGTAATTTAGTATTGTTACGAATATAACTTTAGATTTAAGTTAATTCCGTTAATTTAAGTATTTGAATTGTAACGTAAATTTCTACTACGCAGTTTATTTGAATAACTTCACAACAACAACTACTGTATAGATTTTTCTACATCCTTCCATTTCCTCTTTCATTTTCTATTTTGTAATTGTCGTACAATTCTTGTTAAACGTCATCATTGATGATCGCTTAATTCCTCTTTCTTTGTTACCCCCTCGCCTGTATATGTGTTGTTATTGTTTACTCAATGTAAGTTTGTATGTGTTGTTGTTATTGTTTGCTCAATGTAAGTTTGTATGTGTGTTTGTTGCATTGGTAGATTGTTCGTGATCTAGGCGTTACCAGATCGTCTAGAAACTTCTGTAGCGACAAGCGAGGCTCATATAAATAGGGGAAATGGAAAGGCAGTGAGTCAGTTGTGAATCAGATCGCGAATTGAAACCGTCGAGTAAAGTAAAGTGCAAAGTAAAGTTCTGTGAATAAAATCATTGTAATAATCGTAATCCGAAAGAACCCGCGTTTTATTTGGTACGAATTGTATCGGGAAATAAAACAACGTCTACACGGGATTAAGCAAAATCCAAGAACGTAACAGTATTATGAGTTTTTAATAGGTACCAAATCTCTCCACAAAAAATTATCAGTATAGGTCCATTTTTTCGGATAGCCCCCAATTTTCGGTATTTTGGAGTTCTTGAGCGCGTTTCGTTTCCCTACCAAAAATTATTAATATTCGTCCCCTTTTTGGGGTAGTCCCCATATTACCCCCCTTTATTTATATTAAAATAGTTATCTGATTTGTTCCGCGTTTTGAGTTTGGTTCTAAGACTAAGACTTGTAATCATTTCGGAGGATACCGAAATAAAAATTAGAACGTAGGGTTCGATAATGAACTATAGCCGCATTTAGACCAAGCCCCTCTATGGAGGTTGCAGAAGGAGTGGACTGATATTCCCCATCTTCGAATTTGAACGAAGTTTGGAAGAAATAATAAGATGGGCAAAGTTTGGATGAAATCAAAATTTTCTGAAACGATGAGGCACATTTTCACAATGTTAAAGTGTTTAACCTTTTTAGCCATAAGGCTGGGGTATAATTACCCATTAAAAATTTCTAAAATTTGTATTACATTGTGGTTTACATAATCCATTTTTAGAAATGTCGGTATAGGTCCACTTTTTGGTATGTTCTCTATATTTTCATTTCAAGTATCTGTCAATATGGTGGAGGGTATCCAAAGTTCGGTCCGGCCGAACTTAACGCTTTTTCACTTGTTTCGGTTTTTCTGTTCGCTCCACAGTCCCAAACATAGCAAATTTTTACATGGAGAAGGAGAATGCATGTTTGATAACGATCGTTCAATATTTACCTAGTCAAATGGACCATGACTTTTGTGTGAAAATGAAAAAAATTGAATTCTTTGGCGTATATATGTACTCCTTAAGAACATAGCCGCGAGAAGTTAGCATATCATAGTGGAGTGGTTGATCTTGTATGTGGGAGTTACACATAAATATTTACAGGTGTCTACTTATTCCGAAATTATTTAGTTACTCATTACCACTTTAGAGAGCGGAAATTTGAAATGAAGATCCAGTTAAGGTCGAGGACAACGCCTATAACTTTCGCTGTACTGAATATTAGTAATATTCAGAAAATATGTCAGTGTAAGAAAAAGGTGGTCAACAGTTTATCTTCCTTACACTGACATATTTTCTAATCGGGCAAAAAATATTGTCCAGGCTTGGAATAAACATTCGCAGCAAGTTTGAGTCCGTGGTAGTTGTGTAGGATATGGTATGATCGGCCCCGTTCGACTATACTGCTCCGCTCACTGGTTTTAAATATAGGTTCACTTAGCACTTAGGTTCCGTTAGCCACCAGTTACTTACAGAGTACGGAATTTTAACACGATTTTGTCGATTTAGCCATATCTTGTAATCATTCTATCCTCGCAGGATATCGAACGTCAGGTTCGAAAATTAAAAATATAGGCCAGTATTTAGGTCTAGCCCCTACATAATGATACCTACCTTGTTTAGGTATTTTTAATATTTAGCGTGAACGAAGCTATTGCGATACAAAACACGACTTTTTGGTTCGAAATTGAACTTTATCGGTCCTCAATTAGGCACAGCACCTCATTTGTGGCGTAATTGTAATATGTCCTATGTAACTATCCCTCCCTTTTCTGTTGACATCCTAATATTTAACCACACTTCCCACATTCCCTATAGAATAGTTCCACATGGGTTTGGAACTTTATTTTCAAGTAACTGTCAGTATATTATGGAGATTTTTCACTTCTTATTTTTCAACAGAAAGCTTGGTTCATTTGGCCCACAGACAGATTTTTTTGAAAGCACCCATTGCAATTAGTTATTCAACTGATCACCACAGAACTCTGCAGTTCACGTCCAAAACCATAATCGGAACTTCATGTCAAATTTTAAAACGATCCGCACGATTTTCCGACCTTTCGTTTGATAATGGCAATACTAAACAATATCATATGTGTGTATAACTCTCTTATACGAATACATACGTTAATATAATTGGTATTATTTCAAATATCAAGAAATCCGATTTGATATACATCCTAGGTCTTCAGGGGTTATACAATGAAAATTTGAAAAAATTTCACACAAAAGTCTGAGTCCATTTGAACCGCTAAATATATTGACCGATTATCATGAAAAGAATATTCTTTCAGAGACCATTACAGGAGTGTTTTTTTGAAGAATATTTCTTCCGAAGACGCGATTTTTTTAAGAATATTTTTTCCGAAGACCATACAAGGCGTGAAATTTTTAAAGAATATTTTTTTCAAAAACCATTACAGGAGTGGATTTTTTAAAGAATATTTTTTTCAAAGACCATTACAGGCGCGGATTTTTTAAAGAATACATTTTAGAGACAACTGGATTTTTTAAAAAAAATATTTTTTCAATGACCATTATTTTGACAATTTAATGAGACACATTATAATGATGTCCATATATTAGCAAATTGCTTTATATACACATACATATATAAGTTTAGAATTAATATGATGAGGTAAGAATCTATACATTAACTTTAAGCATTAAAAATTTGTAAATTTATATTTTTTGTTACTCCCTTCCCCTTTCATGAGGTAATCTTAATGATATAAACTCAAAAATAAAAAAATCCCTCCGAGCTATAATTAAATAGATCTCTTAAAATCTTCATAATTCTAATAAGATATACAAATATACTTCACAAATAAATATATATTAAAATTATCAATCATTATAATAATATGGCTGATTTAATATTTAACAGAAATAATACCCTGCATCGACCACTCCTTCTAATTTTCATTCAATTTAACTTGCAGCATTTCTATTAATTACGACAATAATTCACAACAATTTTTGATAATGCTCTCGACATTAATTAATGACAACAACCAAGTCAATTTGTTATTTTTACAATAAAAATGAAATTCTATTTTAATTACAAGGAAATGAAATGTAAATCTCTGAAAATCTGATGACGAGTTAAAAGAGCAATACGAAACTGAAACCAGATGCC
>NW_026883310.1:0-49488 GCF_032173495.1 Musca vetustissima | reverse complement strand
TGAAGTCGTAGTATTGTTAAAAGTACAACAGCATTTGGCAGTTCAATTTATGAAACTGAACGAAACTGTATGACTTTATTTGACGTTCGAATATCCGAGTCCAAACACAATCAAAGACTAACCGTACATATTGTGTGCCGATAAGTACAACACTGTCTTCTGCAGATTTAAGGAAGATATGACAAATGTAGAAAGTAAAACATTTGTCATTTCCTCATTACTTCTCTTCGTGCTACGACACTCATTGACATTGTCAAGTGACACACATTCCTTGAGAATATGCATAGAATATTACTTTCTATATGTTTGGATAACAGATTTACGTCCGTCCTCCGTTTATTTTTGAGAACAAAGTACAGGTCGCATTTATGATCCAATTTGGATGATTTGGCACAGGTCACCTATTTGGCCCAAGGACGAACCCTATTGAAATTGGGAAATATCGGTTCAGATTTAGATATAGCTATATCTAAATATTCGTCCGATTTAATGTAAATGGTGCACCAAAGTCTCTATATATGTGTTAAGTTTCCAGAAAATCGGTTCAGATTTGGACATAGCTCCAATTTAAGGTAAATGGTGCACCAAAGTCCCTTAAAATCTTTCGATTAGCACGAAATTTGGCACAGCGTAATGAGTTAGGCGTAGAATCATGTGTGTTAAGTTATGTTAAGTTAAGTAGAATCATGTGTTAGATATAGCTCCCGTATATATTTTCGTCCGATTAAATGTAAATTGTCCATCAAAGTCCCAATATATCATTCTATATGCACGAAATTTGGCACAGCGTAATGAATTAGGCCTAGAATGATGTGAGTTAAGTTTCCTGAAAACCGGTTCAGATTTAGATGTAGCTCCCAAATATATATTCGTCCGATTTAAGGTAAATGGTGTACCAAAGTCCCTTAATATCTTTCGATTTGTCGAAAATTGTCGAAAACGCGCCTTATTGAATAGCCAACAGCTCCCTTTTTAATCTCCTGAATCAACGCTTACGGTATCGATGGTGGAAAAACCACGATTAGTGTTACCACTATTCTGTGTGATTCTAAGGGATTGCTTCGAGAAAACGGTGCATAACATCAAGTTAGTATTGCTTTGTGACCGTACAATTCGGTGACAAGAAAACAATAATGTTATAAATATATCAGAATTTCTAGGCAAAAATTATACAAAGCCCACATTTTCAATCGAAAAGTAAGTTTATCTCTGCAAACATGAGTATTCCTTCATAACAATACACTGCCTACATTCAAGGATAATTATTTCTGTTAGGTGTGATCTGAAGTATATCTATGCATAACAAATAAAATACTTTTTTTTGGTTGCATTACAACATTCTAATCATTATCATGGAATGCAGAATAATCAAATTAAATTTTCGAAATCAATAGCCTGTCAACACAATTATTTTATAAATTTATTTTATTTTGCAAAAAATTAAATATACTTGACAGCTACTTACTCCACCGCAATTTGTCATGTCATTAGAATAGGGCGGATTATTTTGCTGTTCGTTCAACCCCATCAAAAATTCAGATGTTGTTTTCGACAACCGAAAATCTACCTCAAAAAAATCGAACATGCTAATAATTGAATATTAACCCTTTCCCCGAATTTTTTCCGCAATCTTAGAACAAATTTCTGTTTACAGATTTAATGCAACTGTCCTATATAGGATATGCACAAAATTTGACATCGCTACATCCTTTCAGAAAATTTAAAGTCCAATATCAGGAAAACTAAATGCAAAATCGACAGAAAAATCATTTTAAATTATTCTCTGTATTCATTTTTACAAGAATCAAAAATAATTCTGATCGCAGAATTCGTGCAATTTGAATACGAAGCGATTTAAATAATTTGGACTGTATACACAAACTAGTACTGTATATTGAAAGGCTCATAACTTTACCAAAATTTTGAATTTTTTGATTTTTCTTTTGATATGTTTCGTCCATAATTAGGTCTTGACATATGAAATTTAAATAATATATATCTACTAGCTGCACTTTAAATATATGCTCTAAAACATTTGCCCATAGGCAACATTGGGCCACAAAGGGTTAATATGAAAATGAAAGTATTAAATGAGATAAAAAGGGCAAGACAGCAATAAATAGGATAAGTCATAGAATTTTCAAATAATGTTAAGATAAACTGTTATTACGGTGTTAGAAATACAAAATATCAATTTTATACATAGAGAAATAAAAACCAGTAAGGAAAGTAGTAAAGTCGGACGGGGCCGACTATATGATACCCTTCACCACTATGGGTATATTAAACAGGACTATTAACATGAAATTGGATGAAATAAAATATGTGATATTTATCTAAATGTGAATCTACCTAGATCTATCCATAAACATGTCATTCGTTTGTTACAATGGGACAAAAGTATGTAAATCGACTTCAAACAAATATAAATATCTGTACTTCTAGAAAACGCAACTACGTAATTCTATACTCAATTTTGTAAGTTGTGCAAAATTTGATGTCAATCTGACTAACATGAGCAGTTTGATGTCCAATTTACTTGAAATCGGGCGAAAATATATATGGAAGCTTTATCCAAATATTAAGCGATTTCAAACAGACTTGTCACGAAACAAGGCAGACATCACTCTAGGCTCAATTCAGTACGTTATGCCAAATTTCGTGCAAATCGAAGGATATATAGGGACTTTGGTGCACCATTTACATGAAATCGGGCGAAACTATATATGGGAGCTATATCTAAATCTGGACCGATATTCTCGAAACTTGGCAGACATCACTCTAGGCTTAATTCAATACGTTATGCCAAATTTCGTGCAAATCGAATGATATATAGGGACTTTGGGGCACCATTTACACGAAATCGGACGAAACTATATATGGGAGCTATATCTAAATCTTGACCGATTTTCACGAAACTTGGCAGACATCATTCTAGACCTAAATGATTAGGCTGTACCAAATTTCGTGCAAATCGAAAGATATATAGGGACCGTTTACATTAAATCGGTTAAATATATATATGCGAGCTATATCTAAATCTGAACCGATTTTTCCCAATTTCAATAGGGTTCGTCCTTGGGCCAAAAAAATGAGCTGTGCCAAATTTCATCCAATTCGGATCATAAATGCGACCTGTACTTTGCTCACAAAAATACATGGACAGACAGACAGACGGACGGACGGACATGCATATATCGACTTAGAAAGTGATTCTATACATATTCTCAAAAGGAACCATGTGTCTATCTCGTTTCCTTTTGCCTCTTACAAACATATGCACAAAAAAATAATACCCTGTACCACAGTGTGGTGAAGGGTATAATGATATCGTGAAATTCGTGGCTAATACTTTCAAACGACTTATTTATGAGTTTAACACAAAACATATTCCTGAATAAAAAACTTCTTCACAAAATGTTTTCAATACAGGTTCATGTTTTTACATATCCCCAAATAAAAGTCAAGTCAAATATTCTGAATTTGTTCAAGCAATGTGACTTTAATTTCTCACTGAAGACTTCTGACAAAAAAAAAATACCAGTAAGGAAAGTAGTAAAGTCGGACGGGGCCGACTATATGATACCCTTCACCACTATGGGTATATTAAACAGGACTATTATCATGAAATTGTATGAAATAAAATATGTGATATTTATCTACATGTGAAACGACCTAGATCTATCCATCAGCATGTCATTCGTTTGTTACAATGGAAAAAAGTATGTAAATCGACTTCAAACAAATATCTAAAGGTCATCCGTTGGGCTTGGTCTGTTCTTTTAGAAAAACCAACTACCTTATTCTATACTCAGTTTTGTACGTTGTGCAAAATTATAAATATAAATATATATATATATATATATATCGAAATCTGAATCGATTTTCACGAAACTCAGCACACATCATTCCAGCATCAATTCAGTATGTTATGCCAAATTTCGTGCAAATCGAAAGATATATGGGACTTTGGTGCACCATTTACATGAAATCGGACGAAACTATATATGGGAGCTATATCTAAATCTGGGCCGATTTTCACGAAACATACCAGACATCATTCTAGGCTCAATTCAGTACGTTATGTCAAATTTCGTGCCATTCTAAAGATATATAGGGATTTTGGTGCACCATTTACATGAAATCGGACGAAACTATATATGGGAGCTATACCTAAATCTTGACCGATTTTCACGAAACTTGGCAGACATCATTCTAGGCTCAATTCAGTACGTTATACCAAATTTCGTCTAAATCGAAAGATATATAGGGACTTTGGTACACCATTTACATTAAATCGGACGAAAATATATATGGGAGCTATATCTAAATCTGAACCGATTTTTCCCAATTTCAATAGGGTTCGTCCTTGGGCCAAACAAATGAGCTGTGCCAAATTTGCTCACAAAAATACATGGACAGACAGACGGACGGACGGACATGCATATATCGACTTAGAAAGTGATTCTATGCATATTCTCAAAAGGAACCATGTGTCTATCTCGTTTCCTTTTGCCTGTTACAAACATATGCACAAAGACATAATACCCTGTACCACAGTGTGGTGAAGGGTATAATGATATCGTTAAATTCGTGGCTAATACTTTCAAACGACTTATTTATGAGTTTAACACAAAACATATTCCTGAATAAAAAACTTCTTCGCAAAATGTTTTCAATACAGGTCCATGTTTTTACATATCCCCAAATAAAAGTCAAGTCAAATATTCTGAATTTGTTCAAGCAAAGTGACTTTAATTTCACACTGAAGACTTCTGACAAAAAAAAAATACCAGTAAGGAAAGTAGTAAAGTCGGACGGGGCCGACTATATGATACCCTTCACCACTATGGGTATATTAGCTATATCTAAATCTGGGCCGATTTTCACGAAACATACCAGACATCATTCTAGGCTCAATTCAGTACGTTATACCAAATTTCGTGAAAATCGGAAGAGATACAGGGACTTTGGTGCAGCATTTACATGAAATCGGACGAAAATATATATGGGAGCTATATCTACATCTATACCGATTTTCTCGAAACTTGGCAGACATCATTCTAGGCTCAATTCAGTACGTTATGTCAAATTTCGTGCCATTCTAAAGATATATAGGGATTTTGGTGCACCATTTACATGAAATCGGACGAAACTATATATGGGAGCTATACCTAAATCTTGACCGATTTTCACGAAATTTGGCGGACATCACTCTAGGCCCAATTCAGTACGTTATACCAAATTTCGTGCAAATCGAAAGATATATAGGGACTTTGGTACACCATTTACAGTAAATCGGACGAAACTATATACGGGAGCTATATCTAAATCTGGACCGATTTTCACGAAATTTGGCAGACATCACTTTAGGCCCATTTCAGTACGTTATACCAAATTTCGTCTAAATCGAAAGATATATAGGGACTTTGGTACACCATTTACATTAAATCGGACGAAAATATATATGGGAGCTATATCTAAATCTGAACCGATTTTTCCCAATTTCAATAGGGTTCGTCCTTGGGCCAAACAAATGAGCTGTGCCAAATTTGCTCACAAAAATACATGGACAGACAGACGGACGGACGGACATGCTTAAATCGACTTAGAAAGTGATTCTATGCATATTCTCAAAAGGAACCATGTGTCTATCTCGCTTCCTTTTGCCTGTTACAAACATATGCACAAGGACATAATACCCTGTACCACAGAGTGGTGAAGGGTATAAACACACATCCCAATTTTCCAACATCAGGGTCTGTATTTTTGCAATGATACAACCCCCGAGACCGATTAAAGATATTTTATGGTAAAGGGTATAAAAACTACTATTTATCCTCCAGGCTGAACTTAACGATTTTTAATCTTTAGATAGTTTATCAGGTAATTAAATATAATTTACCCCCTTACGATTGAAATTATTTATAAGATGTAAACTGTGAACAATTTCCATGATGTGGTCTGAGTATATTGTTTTAACACATAATAATTATATTTCAATTCGGAGCTCTAACTAAAGATGGACCACTTTCAACCAAACTCTCAAGTCGTCATTACAATTGTATACGGGATATACAGTGGTGGTCAAAACATATGCGACCGAAATTGATTGCGTGGAAATATGTAATAATCTCTTTATTTAAAGTTGAAAATTTGGTTGGATTTATATTTATGCACGTTATTGCACTAACACTGGACCCATTAATAACAAAAAAACAATTTTAAATTTTCTTGAAATTGTGCTATTAAAATGTATACTTCTACCAATACAAGTACACATAGAATAATGTTACAACCACAATTACAACACTTTATGTACATATATAATAAATCCATTTGATTTATTATGCATATATGTGCCACAAACTGAATTGTTTCTTTTTTGTCGTCTTTTAGAAAAGGGTTTATGGTTACAATATAAAGAACATTTTTGTTTTTAGACAAAGTTACATTTTGACAGTAAACACATATATACACAAACTTACATAAGATTGCTTTAAGAAAAAAAAAACGCAATCATAAATTACAAAACATTATGTTGCACTCGAAATACTTATTGTAACGTTAACCACACTGACAGAGACTTTAACGAGTTGTTCATCTTCAAAGCCAAAGATAAAAGATTGACACGACATACAACAATTACAACAAATTATTATATAACATACATAATATGATATTTGTTGCAAAATCTTGTATACGACATAATTCGGAAGAAATACACAGGGAGTGTGATATTATGTTTATATTTACCTTGACTGTAAATTCTACACAAAAACATAAATAAAGATTTCTTCATACATACAAAACAAGGGATAGTTGTTGTTTTACTTAATTTAATAAAAACCAACACAAAAGAGGTTAAGGTTGAAGCGGTGTAACTATACCAGCAACCATAGCTATACTGATACTTACATGTAATGATGTTTTCAATCACGTCTGGAACCATACTACAGCGAATGATTTTGGAATGTATGCCTAAGATTTCTGGTGAAATGCTGCAAGATGTCATCGGAAATCTTAGTATGACTTACCACCCAGGAGCTCCTGAAATTATGGCCAATTCGGTTGAAAAAGAGCATCAACACGTGGACAAAATTGAAGTTTTTATACCCTTCACCACACTGTGGTACAGGGTATTATGTCTTTGTGCATATGTTTGTAACAGGCAAAAATAATCGAGATAGACCCATGGTTCCTTTTGAGAATATGCATAGAATCACTTTCTAAGTCGATTTATGCATGTCCGTCCGTCCGTCTGTCCGTCTGTCCGTCTGTCCGTCTGTCTGTCCATGTTAAATTGTAAACAAAGTACAGGTCGCATTTATGATCCGAATTGGATGAAATTTGGCAGAGGTCACTTATTCGGCCCAAGGACGAACCCTATTGAAATTGGGAAAAATCGGTTCAGATTTAGATATAGCTCCCATATATATATTTAACCGATTTAATGTAAACGGTCCCTATATATCTTTCGATTTGCACGAAATTTTGTACAGGCTAATCATTTAGGCCTATAATGATGTCTGCCAAGTTTCGTGAAAATCGGTCCAGATTTAGATATAGCTCCCATATATAGTTTCGTCCGATTTCAGGTAAATGGTGCCCCAAAGTCCCTATATATCTTTTGATTTGCACGAAATTTGGCATAACGTACTGAATTAAGCCTAGAGTGATGTCTGCCAAGTTTCGAGAAAATCGGTCCAGATGTAGATATAGCTCCCACATATAGGTTCGTCCGATTTCATGTAAATGGTGCCCCAAAATCCCTATATATCTTTTGATTTGCACGAAATTTGGCATAACGTACTGAATTAAGTCTAGAGTGATTTCTGCCAAGTTTCGAGAAAATCGGTCCAGATTTAGATATAGCTCCCATATATAGTTTCGTCCGATTTCATGGAAATGGTGCCCCAAAGTCCCTATATATCATTCGATTTCCACGAAATTTGGTACAACCTAATCATTTAGGTCTAGAATGATGTCTGCAAAGTTTCGTGAAAATCGGTCCAGATTTAGATATAGCTCCCATATATAGTGTCGTCCGATTTCATGTAAATGGTGCCCCAAAGTCCCTATATATCTTTCGATTTGCACGAAATTTTGTACAGCCTATTCATTTAGGTCTAGAATGATGTATGTAAAGTTTCGTGGAAATCGGTCCAGATTTAGATATAGCTCCCATACATAGTTTCGTCCGATTTCTTGTAAATGGTACACCAAAGTCCCTATATATCTTTCGATTTGCACGAAATTTGGCATAACGTACTTAATTGAGCCTAGAAGGATGTCTGCCAAGTTTTATGAAAATCAGTCCAGATTTCTATATAGCTCCCACTTATAGTTTCGTCCGATTTCATGTAAATGGTGCCCCAAAGTCCCTATATATCTTTCGATTTGCACGAAATTTGGTAGAGACTAATCATTTAGGTCTAGAATGATGTATGTAAAGGTTCGTGAAAATCGGTCCAGATTTAGATATAGCTCCCATATATAGTTTCGTCCGATTTCATGTAAATGGTACCCCAAAGTCCTATATATCTTTCGATTTGCACGAAATTTGGCATAACGTACTGAATTGAGCCTAGATTGATGTCTGCGTTGTTTCGTGAAAATCGGTCCACATTTAGATATAGCTCCCTTTTATTAAAGATTGATTTTAAGTACTTGACGCACCAAGGAACCAATAGGAACAAAACGTTCTGAAATTAGTATAACGTATCCTGTGAAATCGCTTAATATTTGGCCCGATATCAAGTAAATTGGGCCTCAAACTCCTCATGTTAGTCAGTTTGACATCAAATTTTGCACAACGTACAAAATTGAGCATAGAATTATGTAGTTTTCTAGAAGTACAGACATAGCCCAACGGATGACCTATTTATATTTGTTTGAAGTCGATTTACATACTTTATGGATAGATCTACGTAGATTCACATTTAGATAAATATCACATGTTTCATTTCATTCAAGTACATGCTAATAGACCTTTTTAATATACCCATAGTGGTGAAGGGTATCATATAGTCGGCCCCGTCCGACTTTACTACTTTCCTTACTGGTTTTCATATGAAGATTTTCCGTTCCATAAGAAACAAACTCCTACCGATATTTCGGCTATACTAAAAAGTGAACCAATATTGATAATTTTATTAAGAAAAATTTCTAGGGAGTGAGCACTTAAAATCCCAGATTAAAACTGATTAGGGTAAAAACCTGCCCAAAAGCTTCAAAATACCAACCGGGCGGAATTTTTACTGGGTATAGTTTTCTACTTCTTCTAGTAATTACATCTTTTGTTAATTCCGTACTCAAATTGAATCATCGTAATATGTTTACAAAAACTAGCTCATTTTCGGATATGGGAACAATCGGTGTCATCCCCGGTTCACTCTACCCCTTTCCGGGGTAGAAATTTCATAATCTAATAAAGAATACTATTTTATTCTTCGAAGGCTTATCGTAATATGTCGACTTAAACAACAATAAATCCAAAAATTGGACTTTTTATGCCAATACGTATGGCACCGTTTCATGCTTTCGTCAGTCCTAAATATCAGAGAGACATATTTACAGTAAAATGTTAAGCTCCGAAACATGAATTCATACCTCTGTCCCTGCTGCCTCCGGGTCTTTAAAAATTACTCTACACTTCAAATTATAAACAGGGTTACGTTCTATGTTACATTCGGAAAATTCTATAATTTTCAAGGAAAATGTAATTATGATGCGTTCCTAATATAGTTACTCTTCAATTAATTCCATTTGCAAATATATATTTTTTTTTTCGTTTCTCAGACAATGACCTAAACGTTGTTATGCCGTCTCTTTTAACCCGGGCAGAAATGCTAATTTTATTAGTAAAACAAAAACAAAAAATATAAAAAATAAATTACATTTCGACCAAACAAAGCCACAAATGTGCTATGTGAATGTGACCATATGAAGTGATTTTTCGAGTGGTTCATACATTGGCTATGTATGTTTATATCGGTTTGAATGAGATGACCCTCATTATTCTGTAGAACTCTATTATCTAAGGTTGGAAAAACTTTAGTAACACAAAAGTTCATGAATACATCTCGAATACATTTTGGTGTCACTCACCCCCAGTAAAGCGAATAAAGGTCTGTAATGACAGAACACTGTCTCCCTTCATTTGTGAGTAAAACAAAAACCACAGAGTACTTGAACGAATTATGTGGATAACTATTTTTTGGCTAATATTAATTCAAAGCAATGAAATACACAAACACAGCCACTTTTGGGAAGCTCTTTCAAAGTTGCTACTTTTTTGGTTGGTGTTATTATCGACCGTTAACACAAAACGTTATTGTTCCACATGAATAAAAGTGGAACTGAACTAGTTTTGGCTAAAAGCTTAATAACATTTTGAGGTGCTTTAGATAAATAACGGAAAATGTATTGCAATAGTTCTATTTCGAAAGGGAGTATTGAAATATCTCCCCTATTTAGGTTTAATATCACAAATAACTAATGGGTTTCTAAATTACGTTAAAAAAGTAATATGATAATATTGTTAGGTTTGACTATTCATACACAATTAAAATGAAGTCCGTTGCATAATTTAAAGGTCAGTCAGTTATCTTGGCACACTATGTCCCCCTGCTGCTACGGATGGAGATTGGTCTCCGATTGCGGCATTCGCACTGCATTGTTATACTGCCTGGCTGGTTTCTACCTTTCGTCCACCCTCTCTAGACGATAAGGATTTCAACATCCTGTCTATGACTGGATATTCCTAACGATTTCTCGTTTATTTCATTAATCGTAGCAAAGAGCTTTCCTTTCATTAGTGGACAAATTAAACCTTTAAAATGTCTATCAAGCTTCAGTGTGTAATTTATTTTGTACCCTTCACCACACTGTGCTACAGGGTATTATGTCTTTGGGCATATGTTTGTAACATTTAAAAGGAAACTATTTTGTCACAGCCGGCTAATTTGGTCCAAGGGCGAACCCTATTATAAATTGTAGAATAACGATTCAGACTCTGATACTGATTTTAATCTAGAATGGCAGGTGTTTGGAATACCATAATGTACTGAGTCTAAAACGATGTATGTTAAGTTTCTTTAAAATATGTTCAACCAATTTTATGTAAATTGAGCCCTAAACTTCCGAATTATTCCGATTAAATCGAATACTTGGAATACTGTACTGTATTGAGTCTATAATGACTTACAGCCCAATTGACATGAAATTTTGCATACATTTCCGGAAAACATGTGTATTTAGATCACATACTAAAAATGCTACGTTTAATCTATCGACAGGTTATTGCATACATACGTTTGTTATGTTGTATATCTTACTGTACTTAAAAAATAATCTTGGGAGCATTTCTTGTATATATCCATAGTGTTGAAGGATATCATAATGTCAGTTCCGTCTAACTTTTGAACTTTTATTACTGGTTATGCCCTTCACCACACTGTGGTACTGGGTATTATGTCTTTGTGCATATATTTGTAACAGGCAAAAGGAAAAGAGATAGACACATGGTTCCTTTTGAGAATATGCTTAGAATCACTTTCTGAGTCGATTTATGCATGTCCGTCTGTAGATGTTAAATTGTAAACAAAGTACAGGTCGCATTCATGATCCGATTTGGATGAAATTTGGCACAAGTCACTTATTTGGCCCAAGGAATTTCGTCCGATTTAAGGTAAATGGTACACCAAAGTACCTATATATCATTCGATTTGCACGAAATTTAGCATAGAGTATTGAATTAGGTCCAGAAAGATGTGTGCCAAGTTTCGAGAAAATCGGTTCAGATTTAGATGTAGCTCTCATATATAGTTTCGTACGATTTAAGGTAAATGGTGCACCAAAGTCACTACATATCTTTCGATTTGCACGAAATTTAGCATAGAGTACTGAATTAGGTCCAGAATGATATGTGCCAAGTTTGGAGAAAATCGGTTCAGATTTGGATATAGCTCCCATATATAGTTTCGTCCGATTTAAGGTAAATGGGGCACCAAAGTCCCTATATATCATTCGATTTGCACGAAATTTGGCAGAGAGTACTGAATTAGGTCAAGAAAGATGTGTATCAAGTTTCGAGAAAATCGGTTCAGATTTAGATATAGCTCCTTTATATAGTTTCGTCCGATTAAAGGTAATTGGTGCACCAAAGTCCCTATATATCATTCGATTTGCACGAAATTTGACATAGAGTACTGAATTAGGTCCAGAATGATGTGGGGCAAGTTTCGAGAAAATCGGTTCAGATTTAGATATAACTCCTATATATAGTTTTGTCCGATTTTATTTAAATGGTGCTCCAAAGTCCCTATATACCTTTCTATTTGCATGAAATTTGGCAAGGCGTGCTGAATTAATGATGTGTGCTAAGTTTCATGAAAATCGGTCCAGATTTAGTTATGGCTCCCATATTTGGCATAAAGTACCAAACTAGGTCAAGAAGGATGTGTGCTAACTTACGTGAAAATCGGTTCAGATTTAGATATAGCTCCAATATATATTTTCGTCCGATTTAATGTAAATTGTGCACTAAAGAACAAAAGATTGGCCGACGTACACTATTTTGTACAATATACCTTAAGTTACTATAATGTTTCGTATGTCAAGTTTTCTTGAAATTGGTTCAGATTTACATATAGCTCCTATATATACTTTCGTCCGATTTTAAGTAAATGGTGTACTAAAGACCCATAGCTAGACCGATTGGCAAAACGTACTGAAATTAATATAAAGTAATCTCGGGCAAGGAATAGATTGCAGATTGACATGTGTAAGGGTTGTTGTTGGTCAGTTTACTTATATATAAAGATCGCATTATTAAGTTCGTTCAATTTTATATCAATTTTCCTTCGAAAAGACGACATCTGTAAAGATACATATGTAGAATATCCCCAAAGTGGTGAAGGGTATCATATAGTCGGCCCAGTCCGACTTTACTACTTTCCTTACTGGTTTTTTGTTTGTACAAGGCGCTATACTGCAGCATACCGATTGATTGATTTATATATCCAACTGTGCCTTACAATAATACTCTTAGGAGCATCTATTGCAATTATTGAACTTGGGAAAGCCTGTCCGACTTTTCAACTTCCCTTGATTTCTTAATAATAGCTCATTACCAAAAGTAATCCAATATATGTAACTGGTAGCCCTGTTTGTCATTTTACAGACTGACTGTGCTGTTTCTCCCACAGAAAAATGAAAACGGAATGCCTACTATGTGCGCAAACTTAATTTAACATATTTTTGTCTGTTTGTTTTAACTGACGTATAACTCTAATGGGTAACTCGTAACGTGGCTAAATATACTAGGTTGGGAAAAAAGAAATCCTTTATTATACCCTACACAACTATGTTGTCAGGGTATTATAGCTTTGTGCAGCCCCAAATGTTTGTAACGCCGCGAAATATTGGTCCTAGACCCACCTTTAAGTATACCGATCGTCATATCTCGACTAGCTGAGTCGATCTAGACATGTGTTTCCGTCCGTCCGTCTGTCCATTAAAATTTGTAAACACGATACAGGCCACAGTTATGGACCAATCTTCACGAAATTTTGCATGTAGGATGGGTTCTGGCCAATGAAGACCCCTATTGTTTTTGGAAAAGATCGATTAATATTTAGGGGATGAAATGGACCAAAAACTTTATATTTGTCGGTTTTTCTGGTCGCTCCAGAGGCCGCAATTATGGCCCAAACACCGCGAATATTTGTATGGAGAAGGGGATCGGGCCAGAGAATAAGCATGCATGTTTTGATAAAGATCGGTCAATATTTAGCGGGTCAAATGGACCCTGACTTTTGTGTGAAAAATGACAAAATTTGTATTCTATGGCATATATATTTACTCCTGGAGGATGTAGGCCCGAGGAGTTGATAGTATATCCAAGAGGAGTGGTTGGCCTTTAAATTGATACCAATTATATTGTGGTATGTACTCTGATGTGGGAGTTACACGTAAATATTTACAGGTGCTTACGTATTCAGATATTATTTAGTAACCCATTACCACACTAGAGGTAATATAGCGGAAATATGACACTGATCGCTTTGAAATGTTCCATGAGGTTCCAGTTATGGTCAAGGACAACGCCTACAATTTTCGGTGATGATCAGATAACAATTCGGGATGAAGTGGACCGAAAGCTCTTTTTGTGTGTGTGTTTTTTTTTTTCGAGACGATTTATAGGCCACAATTATAAACCGAACATCACAACACCACTCACGGTGAAGGGAATCTGGACAAGTAATTAGAGGGGCGGCTGTACTGAATATTAGCAATATTCGGAAAATATGTCATTGAAAGTAAGAGGTGCTTTTGAACTCCAATCGGACAAGAGGAGGCAAATATCAATAAATATTACCCAGGCTCGGAATAAAAATCCGCAGAAAGTTAGAGTTACGTGGTAGTTGTGTAGGGTATCGTACGGTCGGCCCCGTCCGACTATACCGCTTCGCTCACTGGTTTTATATTATATTATTTTTAGCTCCTGTCGATGTTACGACTGCTAACATGCCGGTCAACTTCGATCATTTCCCCGATTTTATCGACATTTTCGACGACCGACTTACCTGTGTGAGGTGCATCTTCAATATCAAAAATTCCTGAACGGAATCTACGACAACGAAATTGCACATAATTGGCTGTTACGATATCGGTACCATAAACACTATTCACAATTTTTGCCGCATGACTTGCATTTTCGCCTTTGTCAAAGAAAAACTGTAAAATGTACCGAATTTCACCTTGTTCACTTCAATTTTTAACACCCTGTAACTCACAACTGAATGCACCAAACAAAAAAACAGCAAAATATTTTTTTTACTGTGAAATGTCACCATTCCAGCGAACATAAATGATTGATTTTTATCAATAAACGAAAGACAATTTTGGTTAGCATGATTATAATATAGGGACATGACTAAATCGTCTTGGAATGTTCACCTGAACAATTAGTGGTATTGAGATCTACACCCAAATGATAACCCAAAATATCATTAAAAAAACTTCAAAAATCGCAAAATACCAAAATTGTACTATTTTTATATGTGGGATATATTCAAACGTGGACCGATATAGTCCCATTTAATTTTCATATTATTCCTTACTAATTTCTTCCTTATAAATGTGTTCTTTATAAACCTTTTGTTCACTTACCGCACATGAACAATGAAAAGTACATTTTTTGTTCTCACAAAAAGTCATTGACATTTACTGAACACATCTATCTATATATATAAAAATGAATTGCTGTTCGTTAGTCTCGCTAAAACTCGAGAACGGCTGAACGGATTTTTCTTATCTTAGTCTTAAAATATTCGTAGAGCTTCAGGGAAGGTTTAAAAGGTTAAGAAAAATTTAAAAATCGCGAAAAATTTGCAAAAAAGAAAAAATATTATGAAAAACAATATTTAAAAAAAAAAATATTCATTTGTCAAATATTGAAAATTTTCAAAATTTTTTATTTTATTCAATTGACATTGTAACGAAACTTTTTTTCTGAGAATGCAAAACAATAATTGAGATGAATTCGCGATCATTGTATGTACACGTTTTCCATAAAATTCACTTACATTTTGGAACAAATGCAAGGATGAAAATCTGAAGATTCAGAAAAAGTTCTGAATCTAAGACATGTGCCCTAGATTATTCTTCTTGAAAATAATAATAATAGGAACATAGGAACATGTTGTTATTGAAGTACCTAAAATGTACCATTATATGGTGGTTATATGTCTAATTGTTGGTCGATGTCTTTAATCGCATACGTGTATCACAGAGAAAGGTAAGTTCATATTGAAAGAGAACAACTATAAAAAGCATTTCTTATAACAAAGAGTCTCATGATGTTACCTCAATATGTCAACTACCGATATATTTAATACCATGAAAAATCGTTGTTAAGATCGAACTTTTGTACTTCCTAATATGTAGATTCCTTAAATCGGCCGGGACATTTATATGGGGACTATGTTACACAGTATGTGTAGTAGATTGGAAAACGGGAGGTAAGAACTTCAACATACTGAAAATTAAACGGGAAATATGTATGTCTCCTTTTTATTGCATTAAGCCAAATCCATGATCCATTCCGTCAAATTCTTTACAAAACCGAAAATGGTGCGGGACCCGTATGTAGGAGCTATACAAAACTTGGTCGTGAATAGAAATGTTTCCGCAAATGTGTTTTACCCTTTCAATATCACGGAATGATATATGATATGAATGATATACGATACTACAATGGGTATGGATATATACTAATACCACATGAGAAAATACCGAACAATAAGAGTATATCATTATATGCATATCATTATATGGGGCTACCCGGACCAATTTGCACCAATATTGATAATTTTTTGTAAACAGGTTTTCTTCATCCAAAATAAAACATTACAGCTCTTCGGCTGAAGCACTCCCTAAAATACCGAACTCCTTAAAGTACCGACTATTGTGGGCACCTCAAAGATTTAACCAATATTGACAATTTCAGTACGATTCATTCTACCAAATATACAACCAAACGTGCCCAAATCCCCCACAGTATCGAAAAAGGTGGATTACTATTACATGGGGGATATTTGAAAGCTTGGGCGAACATAACATTGCAGCCAAACACCGAATATTAAGGGATGCCGTTAGATGGGGATATCCGAATACTTGAGTCAATATGGAAAATTCTAATTAGGGAGAATTTCTGCCCAATAAGTATCCCTAATATTAGGTTTGGGAAAAAGAAATCCATTATACCGGTGGAACGATCGAATTTTACAGGCATGTCGTAACATCATCCAGGAGCTACAAATTAAACCATTCACACAAAGCTGGATTCAAAAAGAAGCTCAATGGTTGGGTGCCTCACCAATTAACAGAAAAAATGAAATGGATCGAATTTCCATCTGCGAAGTCTTGACCAAACGGAATGAGATACTCTTATTTTTAAAAACGGATGGTAACTGGAAATGAGAAATGGATCACATACGATAACCCAATGCAAAAACGATCGTGGTCAAAGAGCGGTGAAGCGCCTCAAACGGTGACCAAACAAGGACTAACGACCAGGAAGGTTCTGCTATGCATTTGGTGGGACTGGAATGGGATTATTTATTATGAGTTGCTTTCACATGGCCAAACGCTAAATTCTGATCTCTACTGCCAACAACTGTACCGTTTGAAGATAGCAATTGGCCAGAATTGGCCAACAGGGAGGTGTCGTGTTTCACCAGTAGGCCTATTCTGTAGCTTTTAACAACATTCGATATTGTTTAAATTTCTTTTCTTATTGTAAAAACAATAAAACTAACAAATGAAATTGTTGTAAAATAGACAATATCGAATGTTGTTAAAAAGTTACAGAGTACAGGGGCAGGACAACGCTAGGCCATCTTATGAGTAGTACAAATGTATGTGCAAATATAAAATGTATATCTTAAATCGTGGAGGGAACAACAAAACTCACTCATAAACATCAAATTCAGTTTTGTAATGTTACCCTATGTGTGCTATGATAATTACCAAGATGTTACAAAAATATATACACTTCACCTTATGATGGAGGGTATAAAACCAACCTAAAATGCCGAAAATTATACATCAACAATATTGTTAGGCAAGACAACGTTTGCCGGGCCCTCTAGTATAGTAATATAGTTCTCTAGCATCGTAAATAACTTTTCCTAGCCTCTTCGGTTGTCGACAAAATGTAGATCAAACAAATGTATGCAAAATTTCAGCACCCTATCTCAATTTCTTCAGATGATAATGTAATTACAACAGACGGACGGATGGAAGTACAGACAGACTGACATAGCTAGATCGTCCTAGAATTTTACCCTGATCAAGAATATATATATTTTATAGGGTCGGAAATGAATATTTCGATAAGTTACAAACGGAATGACAAAATTAATATACCCTCCATACTATGGTGGAGGGTATAAAAATGGGGTTATATGGGGACTACCCCAAAAAGGCGGCGAATATTAATAATTTTTGGTGGAGAGATTTGTTACCATATACGACTACAAAATACCAAATTGCAGCGAATTCGGCTGAAAAACGTGCTCAAGAATCCCAAAATAACGAAAATTGGGGCTACCGTTATATGGGGACTACTAGAAAAAGTGGACCTATAATAATTTTTTTGTGGAGAAATTTAGTACCCAATAAGAACTCAATGTACCAAATTTCAGCGTATTCGGTTGAAAAACGAGCTCATGAACCGCAAAATGCCGATAATTGGGGGGTATGGGAGCTATGCCTAAACGTGGACCGATATATCCCATCTTCAAACTTGACCTGCCTGCAGACAAAAGACAAACCTATGCCACATTTCAGCACCCTATATCAATTCCTTCAGAAGACAGGGTGATTACAACAGACCGACGGACGGACAGACTTCTAGATCGTCTCAGAATTTTACCCGGATCAAGAATATATATACTTTATAGGGTCGGAAATGAATATTTCAATGAGTTACAAACGGAGTGACAAAATTAATATACCCTCCATACTATGGTGGAGGGTATAAAAATGTATAAGGCTTAAAAGTAAGAAATGTTCAAAGGTGCCTCTCCCCTACACATTAGTACGAATTTCCAAAACGTTCTACATATCCCAATCCATGCAGCTCCATCTGTTCCTTTAAACTCAAATTATACCAAATTTAGTACCTTTTCGTTTACATCGACCCTATTTCTCAACCTTGATTCAAATTCCAAATTTCAAGTTTTAGCTACGGAATTGTAATAAATTTAGTACCTTTTTAGTTCTTTTTGGATACTAATAGTTCGAATTTCCAAAAAACTATTTGTTACATCTGTCCTATACTTCATGAGTGACCCCATTCCAAATTTTAAAGCTCCACTTTTACCGATTCGTCAAATATTAGGTTTCCCCAACCTAAGAGATCCATTATTTTTTCGTAAAGTATCGAGCAAACAATTTCAGATTTATGCTCGTTGAAAGGGTGACATTTCGAAGTAAAAACCAATAAGGAAAGTAGTAAAGTCGGACGGGGCCGACTATATGATACCCTTCACCACTTTGGGTATATTCAACAGATGGAAGCCTAACAGACGTCGCATTTTTGAAGGACCATAAATATGAAATTAAACAGGTCTTTCTGCAACCTATAAATTTTGGTCGACATAGAGTTGCTTCTTACAATAGGACAACATTATGTAAATTAATTTAAAGCAAAATATCTAAATGTGAACCTTTTTCATCGAAACTTGTCACATTTTAGGTTACACTTATTTTAGTATGTTTTGAGCATTCGTCCACATTTTGAGTTCTTTATTATATATAAAAACATATAGGCTCTTTGCACCATTTACTTAAAATCGGACAAAAATATCTATCTAGGATTTATATCTAAACACATATTTCTAAACTTAATTTCGTGCAAATCGAAGGATATATAGGACTTTGGTGCACCATTTACCTAAAATCGGACGAAAATATATATGGGAGCTATATCCAAATTTGAACCGATTTTTATGAAATTTTACACACATCATTCTAGACCTAATTCATTAGCTGTACCAAATTTCGTGCAAATCGAAAGATATATAAGGACTTTTGTACACCATTTACCTTAAATCGGACGAAAATATATATGGGATCTATATCTAAATCTGAACCGATTTTCATGAAACTTAACACACATCATTCTATACCTAATTCATTACGCTGTACCAAATTTCGTGCAAATCGAAAGATATATAGGGACCGTTTACATTAAATCGGACGAAAATATATATGGGAGCTATATCTAAATCTGAACCGATTTTTCCCAATTTCAATAGGGTTCGTCCTTGGGCCAAACAAGTGACCTATGCCAAATTTCATCCAATTCGGATCATAAATGCGACCTGTGCTTTGTTTACAATTTAACATGGACAGACGGACGGACGGACATGCATAAATCGACTCAGAAAGTGATTTTATGCATATTCTCAAAAGGAACCATGTGTCTATCTCGTTTCCTTTTGCCTGTTACAAAATATGCACAAAGACAGTACCCTGTACCACAGTGTGGTGAAGGGTATAAACAGTATTTTGCTGTTTTAGTTTTAGTTGGAGCATTTAGTTGTGAGTTAAAAATGAAAGTGAAAAAGAGAAAATTCGGTACATTTTACAGTTTTTCTTTGACAAAGACGAAAATCCAAGCCAAGCGGCTAAAATTGTGAATGGTGTTTATGGTTCCGATACTGTAACAGCCAATTATGTGCAATTTTGGTTTCGTAGATTCCGTTCAGGAATTTTTAATGTTAAATATGCACCTCGCACAAGTAGGCTGGTCGTCGAAAATGTCGATAAAATCGGAAAAATGATCGAAGTTGACATATAAAATGGCAACAAAAAAACGGTGGATATATGGTCCAAATCGGACATTCCGAAGCATTTTAAATAAAATCCTATAGTTCATATAAAAACAATTGTTTTTTTTTAACCTAATACGAATTTCCAAAAATCCTTCTGACACTTTCGGACTAAGAGTGACGTTTACCCCAAATTTCATAATTCTAGCTTTAGCCGTTCGTGCGTTGATGAATTGTTAAATCAGTCAGCAATCACTTTACTCTTTTTTTAATATATATTACCACGAAAGATGTTTCTAGCAATCGAAGCTAGAATATCAGTCAGTTTGGTAGACTAATTTTACAATCATAATAATCGTTTATTATCCTATTTATATAAAAGGATGTATATACCCACAGAAGTGTACTATTCTATTCTTGTTTTGGATTGGAATTCGAAAAAAATCCAATGACAATCGATTGAAAGGTTTTTTTTTTCAAAATTTCAAGAACAAAAATTACGATAAATTAATTATATGATTAACATACACTGTATATGTGTGTAGGATACACATACATAAACATACCAACTAAACACAAAATGCTATGCTATAGTTATCACATTCGGATCATGTACTTCGGTTAGGTGTCTAAAGCGTTTAAATGTACTTCGTTGATACTCATTGAAATTCGAATTCTGTCTTTCAGTATATTGCAAATTAATACAGTAAAATAACGGTATTATTGTAAATAATTTTTGAGCATTTGCAATTGACTATAAATAGTTAAATCGTTCAACGATTTGATATCAGAAATTCTCTAAATTTCAGAGTAAAAACAAATAAAAAACAAAACAAATCAAAATGTTCAAAATCGTAAGTTGAAAAAAAAACAATAGCCAGCCAAATAAATTTAAAAAAATAATAAATTCTGTACTTTATTTTAGGCCGTTGTCATCTTCGCTATCATTGCCTGTGCTGCTGCCAAGCCTGGTTTGGTTACTCCCTTGGCTTACACCGCTCCCGCTGCTGTTGTTGCTGCCGCCCCTGCACCTTTCGTTACTGCCACCAGTAGCCAATATGTTGCCCGTAACTACAATGGTATTGCCACCTCCCCAGTTGTAGCTCCAGTAGCCACCCCTGTTGTAGCCAAAACTGTTGCTGCTCCCCTTGTTGCTAAGACTTTCGCCGCCCCAGTCGCTGCTGCTTACACCACCCCAGTTGCTGCCGCTTACTCTGCTCCAGTTGTTGCCAAATACGCTGCCACTTATGCTGCTCCTTTCGCTTACTCTGCACCTTTAACTTATGCCGCTGCTCCAGCTTTCTTTTAAATCGAACTTCTGATGACAAATAAACGAAAAATTTGACGAACCACCAACGTAGAAATATTGTCTTTTTAATGTGTATCTATATACATATGGGCAATATTGCAAATTTTTTAATATTCCATTTTCAAAAAATCAGCCTTTTTGTTTTTGTGGCACATCAATGATTTTTGGTACACATATAGAGAAAAATGTTCTGACTCCGAAACCGTTCGCGATCAAATTTTTGGTTTGGTTTTAATTTTGGACATAAGAAAAAAATCTTAAAATTACGCCGTTTATTATATTGACCAAAAACGTTGATATAATATATTATAATAATCACGATAAAGTTGCACATATTCGCGAAATATGAGAAAAATAAAAAAATGGCAGATTACATCAATATTTTCATTATATTAATAACATACACACACCTGAAAATTAATTTAAAAATATCTACATAATCTAAACACCATGGTGAATCAAAAGATATCAAAATCACACAAGTCCGTGTAGCGGTTTCTAAATCAAAGCGACAACAAAACAAGATATTGTGGAAAAATAGTTGTTTTTGGTTCGAAAAAATAATGTCATCATATTTATTTTTTTTAATTGTATACAAGAAATTTCAGCAAAAAGTGTTGGGGTTATTCTGCTATTTTACCCGAATTTCGCCGAAAATTTTACATATATAATAATCACTTTTTGTGTATAAGTATACGCCTTGCGGATTATATCAAGACCCTTCCGATAAATCTTAGAATTCTATAAATAGGAATAAATCTTAAAATAAAATAATATTATGAAATATACATTTTAAATTGCGTGTAAATTGCGTAATTCTCAAAATCATTTGATGCGCATGCGGTTTCCAGGAAGTACTGAAGTTTATCTTCCAATCCATATATATTTTGCGAAATTTCATTTGACGGCTAAGATGTGCCACGCGTTACATTGAAGTACCCAAAAAATCGTAAACGCGAATAATTTCCCAAAACTCCATATGCCATTAACGCGCATCCGCTTTCCGTGTGCACCCTAAAAAAATAACTCGAAATAAGAACCATGGATGTGCCAGCACAATCTATTTTTGAGATAAATTGCGTACATCTCTCCTTCGGCTGAAGTTTTTAAAGTTCTCTTTTCGAAAAAGATCAAAATCCGTATGAGGTCTTTTATTGAAGCGGAATTTTTGCCAAATTTCGTGTTTTTGGAAGACTAGTTCCCGCCGTTCTAGTAGATGGATTTTCACGAAGAAGATTTTATATCATCCGAAACGTAAAAAACCTTATTATAGAAAAGTCCCTATTTTCGATGGCGGGCATGATAACTCCTCACTGGAACATCGGAATCCGAAAATTCCAACGGTGTTAGAAAGACTACATGTCTGGCTCTCGTATGAACTAGGATCATTGACTTCGCTCTAAAATTAACAAATTGGTGGACCTTTGAAAAAATATTTTTGGAAAATCGCCGAACGTGTAAAAATTTGAAGTCGATTGGGTTATTAGTTTTTGAGTTATCGTGCCCGTCATTCGCAAAAAAATGTTTAGAGAAAAACGCGTTTAAAGTTTGAGAAGCCCTTCAGCCGTCACTTGATGAACTAGGATCATTGACTTCGTTCTAAAATTAACAAAATGGTGGACCGTTGAAAAAATATTTTTTGAAAATCGCCAATTTTTTACCAAAACCCAAGTCAAAAAATAAGGAAGATCTTCACCGATTGGCTTTATCCTAGTTTATACGATAGCTACACACTCACAGAGAAACGTGTACAAATTTGAAATCGATTGGGTTATTAGTTTTTGAGTTATCGTGCCCGCCATTCGCAAAAAAATGTTTAGAGAAAAACGCGTTTAAAGTTTGAGAAGCCCTTCAGCCGTCACTTGATGCTGACACAATAAATCGGCTATATCTTCAAGACTTCTTGAGATTTTCATTTGAAATTTTGTAGGGACATTCTTTAATTAGTGTAGATTCGAATTATATCAACAAAATTTTTGACCCCGAGAATGGGGGGGTCCCCTTAATCCCCTTAATCAAAATGTCAGCATCATTTAAAGGTAGATGCAGTTAAAATTTTGAAAAATAATACATAAGGGGCGTAGTCCCCATTTTGTTGGCTTCTAGTTTTAGTTTTTGGTATGGCTTAACCACAAATCGATAGAGAACATAAAAAAACTGGTTCGCCTCAACCTGTTTTTACACATTTTTTTACATTAAACTAGACACAGCTTCCACCAAAATAAAGTTTGGAGGTCAATATCATGAGCAGTTTGCAACGACAGACCAATTAACCCAAAACTATTCACTTTTTTTCATATACTTAAGTAATTCCCGAGTTATAAAAGGGTGAACCTCCGCTTCAGCTATGTTAAAAAATTGGCAATATTGAATAAATAATAAGAAAAAAATTCTATTTGTTTCTGTCAATATTTCATAGTACACTCGATTCAGAATATTTTTGTTTTGTTTTCCTATTTCGAGAAGAACGACATTTTCGACGACTTATCATGTGTTTAGTCATGAATGACAATTCCATAAATTTTCAACCAATTTATTTTAAATTTTACACAATTTCCCAGTAGAAAATACTCTTTTATTTTCCACTGGGAAATTGTGTAAAATTTAAAATAAATTGGTTGAAATTGTGTAAAAATTAAAAAACAAAATTGGTTGACATTATAATTTTTGTCAGTTTGTGAAAACATGCTTATTTTGAACAAATCGAATAAAATGTTATTTGGATTTCAAAAAAAAAAAAAAAAAAAAAACGATAAATTCAGATACACCATACATCGATTGTGTAAAATTGATAAAAAGTATTGACATTATAATTTTTGGATTGTTGTTACTTTGCGAAAAAATTGTGTTTCAAGAAAACAAAAATTACCACCATTACAGAAAACAGCGAATTATTACTAACTACTATACAACTACTACAAAGTAGACATTTCACACTTTTTTGTAGTGTAGTTCTAGCATATAAAAATACCAGGGTTTACCTAATTTTTTTAAAATTAAATTTAGTAAATATTGCAGCTGCTTACTAATTGATCATTTCTAAATTTTAATTTGATAAGTTCAACAGAGGCAGCGAAGCGCCCTGGGTTCCGCTAGGCAACGCCTTTTCGAAAGAACATTGACATGTCATTGAACAAACATGAATATTTGATCTGGAACCTGCTAAATTTAATTTCATTCTTGCAAGTTTAGAGTCGTTTGCGTATACTGGGACAAATTAATGTAAATCTGCACAAATTTAAAAAACAGATAACGTCATTCTGGTCTCAATTTGATACGTTTCGTGTCAACCGATACAACATTTACCTAAAATCCATCGAAAATACAAATGGGAGCTATATCTAAATCTTAGCACACATCATTCTATACTCAATTGAGTTCGCTGTGCCAAATTTCGGGCAAATCGAAAGATATCTAGGGACTCTGGTGCATCATTTCTATTAAATCGGACGGAAATATATATAAGTGAGTTGTATCTGAATCTGAACCGATTTTAACGAAACTTAGCACACATCGTTGTAGACTTTTTTCAAAATGCTATGCCAAATTCCGTGCAAATCGAAAGATATACAGGGGCTTTGGCCCGCCATTTACATAAAATCGGACGAAAATATATATGGGAGCTACATCTAAATCTAAACCGGCATTCCCCAATTTCCATAGGGTTCGTCTTTGGCCAAACAAATAAGCTGTACAAAATTTCATCCAAATCGGATTATAAATGCGACCTGTACTTTGTTTACAATTTAACACCAACAGACGGACGTACATAAATCGACTCAGAAAGTGATTCTATGCATATTCTCAAAAGGAACCATGTGTATATCTCCTTTCCTTTAATTTTCTAGCCAATTCCAGAAGACATAAGTCCATGTAAAGATCTCGAACGATCGATAACGACGTTTTTACCTGCTACTGTTAGCTATTGATATTGGAATAAACGGGGTCACCATTTGGTATATCGACAAATAGAAATATATGACTTAGAAGATCCGAGTTGTTCATTATGAAAAGACAATTAAGTTCTTCAATTGAGTTTTCACTTAAACATATGATTTATTTATTTTTTAATTTCGAGATCATTTCCAATGGTTTTGGTTTTACAAGAAAACAGGGGCTGGGGCAGCAGCATAAGTCAAAGGAGCGGAGTAGCCGAAAGGAGCAGCATATGTGGCGGCGTATTTGGCTACCACAGGGGCAGAGTAAGCAGCAGCAACAGGGGTGGTGTAGGCAGCAGCGACTGGGGCAGCGAAAGTCTTGGCAACAACAGGGGCGGTGGCAATACCATTGTAGTTACGGGCAACATATTGGCTACTGGTAGCAGTAACGAAAGGTGCAGGAGCGGCAGCAACAACAGCAGCTGGAGCGGTATAAGCCAAGGGTGTAACCAAACCTGGCTTGGCAGCAGCACAGGCAATGATGGCGAAAAGGACAACGGCCTACAAAAAGGATTAAAATTTTGTGATTTATTTTCAATCCTCAATTTTGTTCCTGCATTCTAATACTTACAAATTTGAACATATTGATTTAGTTGTAGTATGTGATTGTTCCGATATGTAATCAAATTATTTATAGGTAAAAATAACCTCTTCAGATGTGCCGTTATTTTATTCAAATATTTTAGTCCATTTCCATGAAAAAAGAATAAACATTAAATAAATACATAAACTACATTCTAGCAAGAATCACCCTTAAGGCTACCGTTTATTTTTAGGGGAAGTCTCAATGTCTCAATTAAGTGAATCACGACGCACACAACAAAATTTCAATTGGTGTAGCTCTTTAACCAACAGAATATTAAATTAACCAGCTCGTATTAATATTACGAATGCCGTACACAACTGCTTTGTTTACGTTAAATGGCTACTTGTATTTACCACCATCAACATACTAACAAACAATTTTAAAATAATAATAAAGTACTCAGTTTATTGATCATTAAAAAAAAGAAAAATTCAAGAACATTTTTGAAGGGCAGACCAAAAATACGGGGACATTTTTATTAGTTGACTGTCCATACTATAAATATGGACAAAGTAATTGTAATGCCATCAGTTATCACTCACTTGAAGTCCAAAAAACACACAAACCTAAAAACCAAAATGTTCAAATTCGTAAGTAGTTTTAATTTTTAAAAAAGGAACATAATTTATGCTTAACCAATATTTTTGTTACAGGCTGTTGTCCTTTTCGCCATGATTGCTTGCGCTGCTGCCAAGCCTGGTTTGGTTACTCCTTTGGCTTACACCGCCCCCGCAGCTGTTGTTGCTGCTGCCCCAGCTCCATTTGTGACTGCCACCAGCAGTCAGTATGTTGCCCGTAACTACAATGGAATTGCCACTGCTCCAATTGTTGCTCCCGTCGCTGCCCCTGTTGTAGCCAAGACTGTTGCCGCTCCCATTGTTGCCAAGACTTTTGCTGCCCCAGTCGCTGCTGCTTACACCACCCCTGTTGCCGCTGCCTACTCAGCTCCAGTTGTTGCCAAATACGCTGCCACTTATGCTGCTCCCTTTGCTTACTCTGCACCTTTGACTTATGCCGCTGCTGCTCCAGCTCCTGTCTTCTTGTAAATTCTTTCGACTTCAATGTGTTCGATCTGTTCCGAAATAAACTATTAATTTATTAAAGATGTCAAATTTGTTTCAATATTTTTCAGGGGCATGGGTTATAAATAATTATTTATAACCCCTGGGTTATAGGAGTAGTTTTATTTTTAATAATTGGGGATTATATGCGAGTTTTTTTTTTTGAATAATTAAGCAAAATGGCGTGTTCTTTTAGAATAATTAGGTACTAAAGAGTTTAGTTTTTAAATACTTTTCCAAGGACTGTAGATTTGTATTCCCTTGGGAGGATGTTACAAGTGTAACCCCAGAGATTTTGTAACACGGCCAATTGTTATATTATATTTCACCTAGACCAATATTTTAGTATACCGATAATACCACTGTCTGAATCGATATAGACATGTAGGTCTATATATAATTCTTCGTAAAGAGCAACCCAATTGCCGTGAAATTTTGAAGCCCGGTTCTGGCAAAAATTTGATAATGATAGGTTAATATTTAGCAAATGAATTGGATTTCTGGTCGTACTAGAGGCCACAATTATGACCCCAACATCACAACCTTTTACATAGGTCCACCTTTTGGTGTGGATCCCCCCCCCAACTTTGGCCGATTTGGACGCGTTTTTCATCTGGATTGGTTGTAATTTAGCACTTGGGTTCTATTTGAATCGTACATCTCCGTACTGAAATTATTAATATTGGCCTATGTTTTAGGGTAGCCCCCATATAACACAATATTCGGTATTTTGGACACACTTTTCACCCGAATTGGGTGCAATTTTTTATTTAAAGTTTTCATTGGGTGTCAAATTTCACTACAAAAAATTACAATTATTGACTTAAGTTTCAGGGTAGCCCCCATATAACGGTAAGCTCAATAATCGGTATTTTTGGAGTTTTGGACATGTTTTTCAAATGCTGTAATTTGGTATTTTGGGGTCTAATTGTACCGCACATCCTTGTATAAAAATTATTAATATTGAACTAGGTTGGTATTTTGGAAATTTTTGGACACGTTTTTTTTAACAGAATTAACTGTAATCTACCAAAATATAAATATCGGTCTAAGTTTTGGTATATAATGGTGGTGCTACTATTAGTTACATTGATCATTTAAATCATATTTTTCTCAGGTATTTTTCAGTATTTTAAAGGTACTATCATAACATGATTTTTCTCCTAGGAACCCCCTTTTTAATTTTAAATATTTTGAATGTCATCCTCAACGGAATACCATATTGCGGGGCAAAGAGACCAAAAATATTGAGTGTAAAATTACAAACTTTACATCTTATGGCCTAAATTTGTAAGATGAGCTTTGGACTTTTAATCCAATAACAAATCGGTTGAAAAGTTCGGATAGGGTGGACATGTCAAAAGATGTTTAATGGGCCCACATATTAAAGTATTGTCTAGTATTACTATAGATCCGCAGAAGTCACAGTACAATGATAGTTATGTATATTGTATTTTAAAAGTCTAGTCATATTGTATATCTGGTGAATAAAACATTTCTTTTCAGAAATTATTCAATATGGATAATTTGTATACCCTACACAACTATGTTGTCAGGGTATTATAGCTTTGTGCAGCCCCAAAAGTTTGTAACGCCGCTAAATATTGGTCCTAGACCCACCTTTAAGTATATCGATCGTCATATCTCGACCAGCTGAGTCGATCTAGACATGAGTGTCTGTCCGTCCGTCTGTCCATTATAATTTGTAAACACGATACAGGCCACAGTTATGGGCCAATCTTCATGTAGAATGGGTTCTGGCCAATGAAAACCCCTATTGTTTTTGGAAAAGATTGGTTAATATTTAGGGGATGAAATGGACCAAAAACTTTATTTTTGTCTGATTTTCTGGTCACTCTAGAGGCCGCAATTATGGCCCAAACACCGCGAATTTTTGCATGGAGAAGGGGATCGGGCCAAAGAATAAGCATGCCTGTTTTGATAAAGATCGTTCAATATTTAGCGAGTCAAATGAACCTTGACTTTTGTGTGAAAAATTACAAAATTTGTATTCTATGGCGTATAAATTTGCCCCTGAAGGACCTAGACCCAAAAAGTTGATAGTATCTTCAAAAGGAGTGGTTGACCTTTAAATTGATACCAATTATATGGTCGTATGTGCTCAGATGTGGGAGCTACACTTAAATATTTACAGGTGCTTACGTATTCAGACATTATTTAGTAACCCAAAACCACACTAGAGGGCGGAAATATAGCGCTGATCGCTTTGAAAATTTCCACGAGATTCCAGTTATGGTCAAGAACAACGCCTATAACTCTCGGTGATGATCAGATAATAATTTTGGGATGAAGTGGACCGAAAACTTAACATTTTGTATTTTTATTATTATTATATTTTTTTTAAGTTGATCTTTAGGCCACAATTGAAATCCCAACACCACAACATAACCCACGATAAAGAGAATCTGGACAATCGTCTACTGAATATTAGTAATATTTGTTGACCTTTAGTCAGGTTTCAAGAGGGTGCAAATAACGCAAAGTTAGATTTTCGCATAATTTTCGGTACGTTTTAGATTCCTTTTTTTTTCAAATTTCAAACCGAGTGTTTGCAATTTGAAACATTACTTTTTCAGAATATATGCAGCAATAACATAGTCCCCATGTAAAGGCCCTGGACGATTAAAGGAATTTTGAAAATACAGAATCGGCTCGGCCGAATTGATAGACGTTTTTACTTGTTCCAGGTCGCTGCCAACAACAACTGATGGTTATACCTGAAATTTATATAGAAGTCCTCGAATAAAAATGACATAATGACATTTAAGATTAGAAGTAGAGGTTACAGAAAAACAAGTAAATTTTAGTTTTAATAAATTATTTCTTTTTTATTTCGAGTCATTGATTTGATCGTTTCAGTTGATACATTTTACAAGAAGACTGGTGCTGGAGCCGCGGCGGCATAAGTCAAAGGAGCAGAGTAGGCGAAAGGAGCAGCATAAGTGGCAGCGTATTTGGCTACAACGGGAGCAGTGTAAGCAGCAGCAACTGGGGTGGTGTAGGCAGCAGCGACTGGGGCAGCGAAAGTCTTGGCAACAATGGGAGCGGCAACAGTCTTGGCTACAACAGGGGCGGCAACGGGAGCAACAACTGGAGCTGTGGCAATACCATTGTAGTTACGGGCAACATATTGGCTGCTAGTGGCAGTAACGAAGGGTGCTGGGGCAGCAGCAACAACAGCAGCTGGTGCAGTGTAGGCCAATGGGGTAACCAAACCAGGCTTGGCGGCAGCGCAAGCAATCATGGCGAAAAGGACAACGGCCTAAATATGGATGATCAGATCATTATTAATAATTGCTTAATTTTATTTAAAATGCCGATTTTAACTTACGAATTTGAACATTTTGTTAGGTGTTTGGATTTGCTTTAGTCTTCAAGTAATTGATAACTGATAGTAACCTCAGCTTTTGATTTCTTATTTATAGCAAAAAATTGTCGAGGGTCCAAACCGTTCTTTGTTTTGTTTTGTTCCGTGGAGAAACCCCTTCAAAAATGTTCTTGAAAATGCTTTTTATGGTCAAATATTTAATTTCAATTTTTCATAGTACTTCTGTGTTTGCCTTTGTTGAAGTCGTTGTTGTCCATAATAAAAACAAATAAAGCCATTGTGAGGTGAATACTTAATAGGTTCATTTCAAGACCTACACCAATTTGTTTGATATTGTGATTCACACATACCACCCATATTGAATGTGTTGATAGGAATTAGTTTTAGGTTGTACGTTAAATAGTACAATCGTAATGAACAATATTGAAATATTTTTAATTGACACCCAACTATTAATGGAGATGTTTGTATATTCCCATTTATACCCTCCTAGACACAACGGGTTCTGGCCAAAGAAAATCCCTATATTTGTTGGTAATACTCGGTTGATATTTAGGGGATGAAATGGGGAATGTATTCTATGGCCTATATATTTATTCCTGGAGGAAATATATCCGATAAGTGGATGGTACATCCAAGAGGAGTTTTTCACCTTTAAATTGATGCTAATTATAGTTAGGTATCTACTAGGATGTGTCAGTAACGTTTAAATGTCCACATATTCTGATATTATTTAGTAACCCATTACCACACAAAAAGGGCGGAATATAGCGCTGATTTCTATGGAATTTTTCATGAAGTTCCGGTTGGGATCATGTTAGGGGGATGAAAATATGGATGTAGGGGGATGAAATGGGCTGAATAATGAATTTTTGCAGGTTTTCTAGTCTGTCTAGAGGAAATCACACATTGTACATGAATGGTTGTTTTAATAATGATCGGTCAATATTTAGGGGTCACATGAGCCGATACATATGTGTGTAAAATAAGAAAATGTGAATCTTATGATTTAAATTTCAGGGTGAGAAACATAAGTTCTTGGCATCTAGTCGTTCAAGAGGGTGCATTTATTGCTCAGGCTCGGAAAATAGATCCGCATCTCAGTTACATCTCCATGATAATTGTGTAGGATGTCATATGGTTGTCCCGTCCGACTATACTGCTTTGCTCACTGGTTTATTTAATGACGTTTTTGTAATATTGATAAAACTACAAAGGATAGAAACGGTGCCGACAATATGATATCCTCCACATCTTCGAAGCTTATAATAACCTACAATAAATTTTAAACCGAGTCTAAAAAATGTTCATACAGTCGATCGGACAAACTTAGTGGATTTGGTGAACCTCAGACATCGATCGAAATTAAATATGTGATCTATATTTGAAGCGACTTTAATCAATCCATACTCAGTTGACCCGAAGTTTTTAAAATCGTCACCATATCGTGGATTTAAATTGCCGCCTGGAGAAAAGTTACAGATACTAAAGTTTTTATATTTTGCTAGGACCTTAAACATACCGAAATTTATACGTGACGGTTGAGAAACGTGTCTGAAATCTCAAAGCAAAAATTGCGGTTACCGTTATATTGGGTCTATACATTGTTGATAATTTTTTGTAGGAGAGATCAAAAACTGTAAATAACTGATTGAGAAAAGTTCCCGAAATACCGAATAATGAGGTGAACTGTTATTTGGGGTATCCCCAAGTGACATTGAAAATATATAGTCAATTTTTGTTGAATAACGAGACCTTAATCTCGAAAATGTCGAATGTGTGGAGGCACTGATATATCGAGGCTATACCAAATGCAATAAATTACTCATTTATGATCAATAAATTTACTCCTGAACAATTTGTAATCTCATATGAAGCATATTGAGTTCCGACTAGGTTCTAACTTTGCTTAATATAATATTTTGAGAAGTCATAAAGTTCGAAATGAATCCTCGATATAAATGAAACATCAACTCCACAGACCTAGGAAAAATTTAAAAAGATAGGTCAATAAAGCATCGGCAACCAATCTGACCTGACCGAAACCCTTTGAAAAATTAAAATGTAACAGTAGTAGTTATTTCGACAGTGTCGAATTTTATATACCACCCATCCGGAAATATATAAAATAGAGTTCCACAGATCTAGCATGTATATAATATATATGTATCTAGTTCATCATTACGATAATAATTACAAACATATATAGTTTCAATATTAGTTTAGTATAGTTTATTTCTTATATCGTATTTAATTCAGTCTCAAAGTTTTTAAAACAAAACTGGGGCTGGAGCAGCAGCATATGTCAAGGGAGCAGAGTAAGCGAAAGGAGCAGCATAGGTGGCGGCGTATTTGGCAACAACTGGGGTAGTGTAAGCAGCAGCGACTGGGGCAGCGAAAGTTTTGGCAACAATGGGAGCAGCAACAGTCTTAGCGACAACGGGAGCCACAACTGGAGCAGTGGCAATACCATTGTAGTTACGGGCAACATATTGGCTACTGGTGGCAGTCACAAATGGAGCTGGGGCGGCAGCAACAACAGCAGCTGGTGCGGTATAAGCCAAAGGAGTTACCAAACCAGGCTTGGCAGCAGCACAGGCAATCATGGCGAAGATAACAACGACCTACAAAAGGCGATGAAGATATTTTAACAATTCATTCCAATAAAATTTCCAAAATGTTAAACTTACGAATTTGAACATGTTGATAATTTGTGGTTTGTTGCGATTGCTGTGAGAACACTAGAATATCTGATACCAGTTTCGGAAATGGTCAACATTATTTATAGTTGAAATGTTGATTTCGAATTATTGCTGTCATCTTTAATTTAAATATTTTATTTTACTTTTTGTTTACACTGGTTGTACGTAGAAAACGTTTTGCTATTTGAAGCAATCAAATATCTTCAATTAATATTCAAATCACAGAATTTGGAGTATTATACATCGTTACTGTAAATGCACCATTTCAACGAAAAGTTAAATTTTTGTTGAGCATATCTGTTGATAATTATATACAAATTTTCACATATGTGGAGTAAAGCATATACGTGGAAAGACTTTCTAAATCGGTCTATGTATGTTCATCAAAATATGATCACAATTGATTAGAGAGATTACGGAAGGAACCACGATACAGTCAACGCCCGGTACAACGAATTATATATTATCAGGCCCATTCGCGACCGGTCAACTTCGATAATTTCTCCGACTTTTATCGACATTTTCGACCGGGCTAACTGTGCGTGGTGCATCTTTAACATCAAAAATTCCTGAACGGAATCTACAAAACCAAAATTACACATAATTGGCTGTTACAGTATCGGAACCATAAACACCATTCACAATTTCATAATCAAAGAAAAACTGTTCTTGGTTCACTTCCAAAAATAAACATATAATTCCCCCTCAACATGGTTCTGGTTGTATGCCAGATTATTAATGCTTATCTAGAATCCTATAAACATTATGATAATATTTCTGATCCCATTATCTAGCGGCTCAAATTGATCAAAAATATAATTAGGTGAATATGTTTAGCCTGGCTGGTCCAACAAAATAGTTTCTCTTTGAATAACTGTGCTATCAAATCCTTCATTATAGATTAACGGAGATCAATGCACATGACATTTCTCATATTTACATATGTTTGTCCCCGGTTTGATGTGTTGTGAATTTTAATATCGCAAGGTGTCAAAACTAAAATAATTGTAGTTTGTATGAATGTCATGTCTGAACATTGTACACAAAACGTGAATTAAAATGATTCGATTGAATGAAACATAACGGAATTCATACTACACAAAAAATTAAGTATAAATAGTTCAGTTTATCACCTAATAGGGTATCAGATATTCTTGTGTTCTCACAGTAATCGCAACAAACTAAATCTTATCAACATGTTCAAATTCGTAAGTTAACTTTTTGTTGAAAATTCAAATGTGCTGATTTATTAATATTTGTAACTTTATTAGGCCGTTGTTATCTTCGCCATGATTGCCTGCGCTGCCGCCAAGCCTGGTTTGGTTACTCCTTTGGCTTATACCGCACCCGCTGCTGTTGTTGCCGCCGCCCCAGCTCCATTCGTTACTGCCACCAGCAGCCAATATGTTGCTCGTAATTACAATGGTATTGCCACCGCTCCAGTTGTTGCTCCTGTTGCCGCCCCTATTGTAGCTAAGACTGTTGCTGCTCCCATTGTTGCCAAGACTTTCGCTGCCCCAGTCGCTGCTGCTTACACTACCCCAGTTGCCGCTGCCTACTCTGCCCCAGTTATTGCCAAATACGCCGCCACCTATGCTGCTCCCTTTGCTTACTCTGCTCCCTTGACTTATGCTGCTGCTCCAGCCCCAGTTTTGTTTTAAAAACTTTGAGACTGAATTAGACACGAAATAAGAAATAAAAATACAATAATATTTAAATGATATGATTTTTTATTTCAAATCTTTTTTGCGGATTACGAAATGGAAATACTAAATACGTTTTTAAAAAAGATGGTTCCGGCCTCAACAAAAATGTGAAAACTGACCAAAAGTGAAGCTATGGCTTACCCTCAACTTTATACGACAAAAATGTGTCTCATCAAACTATCGGGTATTTAAATAATTGTTTTTGTACCAAATCCTTGTCAGACGGACAAATTTTGAGTATAGAAGTGACCGGATAGATTAAGTTCGAAAATAAAGACTATCGGTCCAATGTTTCCGGTAACTCTCCCACCAAATTTTCGACATTTTGAAGAAAGCAGTGAATTCGATCATGTTGAATGTAAACGATTATCGGTCCACTTCACTTCACTTTAAAGTGAAGCTAATGTGAGTATCCGATTTGACCAAACTCTACACATCGGAATAAGCAAACAAAGATGTTACGATGAATCAAAAATGGGATCGACGTGAAAAATATTGAAAATGTGTTTTTTGGATTGAATCTTGGAACAATGCATTATGTTTACTTGATCTGGAAATTCTCATTAAAATTGTTAGCACTTAAAAACGAGCAAGGAAAGTAGTAAAGACGGACTGGACCGTCAAATTCATGTCAGTTTGAACGAACTTAAATATGTGATCTTTATCTATAAGTGAACCGACTAACATCAATCCATACACATGCCTTTCTGCAACCTCTGCTAAAGTTAATTACATTCGGGCATATTTTGAGTCGTTTACGTACGATGGGTCTAATCGATTTAAAGTAACATTGCTACACTCTATTCGGCATGCCGCACTGTTCAAAATTTAATCCGAATCAGACACCAGTTAGAAATATAAATGGAAGCTATGTCTGCATCTGGGGCACCATTTACCTTAAACCGTATATATATATATATATATATATGGAAGCTATATCTAAATCTGAACGAAAATTAGCACAGATTATTCTAGACTTAATTTAGTACACTGTGCCAAATTTCGTACAAATCTAAATATATATAGGGACTTTGGTGCGTCATTTACATTAAATCGGACGAAAATATATATAGGAGCTATATCTAAATCTGAACTCGATATTGAAGAAATTTAACACACACCATTCTAGACCCTATTCATTACGCTATGTCAAGTTTCGCGCAAATCGAAGGATATATAGGGACTTTGGTACACCATTTATCTTAAATCGGACGAAAATATATATGCGAGCTATATCTAAATCTGAACCGATTTTTCCAAATTGCAATAGGGTTCGTCCTTGGGCCAATTAAGTGACCTGTGCCAAATTTCATCCAAATAGGGTCATAAATGCGACCTATACATTGTTAACAAAAATACATGGACGGACAGACGAACGGGCAGACAGACGGACATGCATAAATCGACTCAGAAAGTGATTCTATGCACATTCTCAAAAGGAACCATGGGTCTATTTCGAATATTTTTGCCTGTTACAAACATATGCACAAACACATAATACCCTGTACCACAGTGTGATGAAGGGTATAAAAATATATGTGAGATATATCTAAATCTGAACCGATTTTTTCCAATTTCAATAGGTTTCGTTCTTGGGGTAAATAAATGAGATGTGCCAAATTTAATCCAATTCGGATCATAAATGCGACCTGTACTTTGTTTACAATTTAACATACTCGGACAGACAGACCGACGGACAAGCATAAATTGACTCAGACGGACATAGTAGTACATCGACTAGTACATAACTTTGGTAGATGATTTACAATAGTCCATTCACCTGTCTATCTTGCTGGCTGGTGGTCATGATAACACTTAAAGGTAGTAAACAACTTGATTCATATTGTGGACATCCCAATAGTTCTTCAATACTTAGATATATTTCAAAAATTGAGCTTTCTATACTTTATCAATAAAGAAATGATTTGATCGAGAATTTGGACATCACAGATCCAGATCTATTAAGAAGACGAAGTCAAGAGCAGTCAACTCATTCTAATACTTTTCCCACTTCAAAATTTATATAATCAATTATTTCCAATATACATCTTCTAAGAGTCGTATTTATCTATTAAATTAAACAACTAATATTTAAATAGTATTATAGGTGTTTTATTTCTTAATTCGCATCTATGTCAGTCTCAAAGTTTAAAACAAAACTGGAGCTGGAGCAGCAGCATAAGTCAAGGGAGCGGAGTAAGCGAAGGGAGCAGCATAGGTGGCGGCGTATTTGGCAACAACAGGGGCGGAGTAGGCAGCGGCAAGTGGGGTGGTGTATGCAGCAGCGACAGGGGCAGCGAAAGTTTTGGCAACAATTGGAGCAGCAACAGTCTTAGCTACAATAGGGGCGGCAACGGGAGCAACAACTGGTGCGGTGGCAATACCATTGTAGTTACGGGCAACATATTGGCTACTTGTGGCAGTAACGAAAGGTGCAGGAGCGGCAGCAACAACAGCAGCGGGTGCAGTGTAAGCCAAAGGAGTAACTAAACCTGGCTTGGCAGCAGCACAGGCAATCATGGCGAAGATAACAACGGCCTACAAAAGATGAATATATTTATCAAATTTCATTCGAATAAATTTTCCAAAAGTTTAAACTTACGAATTTGAACATATTGATAAGATTTGATTTGTTGCGATTATTGTGAGAACACAAGAATATCTGAAACCGTTTTCGGAAATGACCTACTCTATTTATAGCTGGAACTTGGATTTTCAATAGTTGCTGTCATGTTTAATTTACATATTTTAATTTTTTTTTTTTTTGTTTACACTAGCTGAAAACAAGAGTTGTACAAAGAAAACTGTGTTGGTATTTCAACCAATCAAATATCTTTAATTAATATTCGAATCACAACATATGGGTTATGTTGTGCATTATTACTGTAAATACACCAATAACATCATATGTTAAATTTTTTTTGAACTCATCTTTAGATTATAATTCAGAACTTGCCGACTGTGTTTGTCCCAATTTAGATTGGGCGAGTTTACTTGCGGCAAAACTTTGTTTGCTGGAAAAAGGGGCAAGGGGAATAGAAATGGAAATAAATTGCTCGTACCGGCAATTTATGGCAATTCGTTTTGTGTATTGTGTTTGTAGTGGCAGTAATTTGAAATACCAATCCAGAAAATTTTCGAAAATAAAAAATGCACAAAATATCAAAAAAAAAAAGTGAATTGCTTTGTATAGACGCATGAAGCAAGTTCAAAAGAGAACGATAAAAATTGCCGCAAGTAAACTCGCCTAATCTAAATCAGGACTTTTTTTGTTTTATGTTCCTAAAAGCATGTATATAAGGTGTTACGACTTTGTGTATTTGGCCCATAGTTACTTTAGATGATACACGTAGCTTTATACAATAAACATAATTCAATAATTTACATAAATGATCATCTAAACCATGATATCTAAAACCATTAGGTTCTTGAAATAAAGGGAATTCCATTAAGGGGATCCTCCCCATTCTCAATTTCAAATTTTTATGTTTTTCAATGGACGTGCATTACATTGAAGACTTGTAACATTGTCGAAATTCACTTGGACATTTAAAGGATAAGAACATTAATTGATATAAATTTATTATTGTTATTTTGTAACAAAAGAAAAGCCCTTTTCCACGGCGGGCATGATTTCCAATCACTGGAACGTCCAATTTCAAAAATTCCAATGGCATTCGAAAGTGTACAAGTGTATGTCTCTGGCATGAATTAGGACTATTAACATCGCAAAAAAATTTACAAAATTTCGGACATATGAAATATAATTTGTGGAAAATTTCCTCTGTTGAATCGAAGGACTTGAGGCTCGATTTTAGCTTTCGATTCAGTTACATTTATATCATCCCGATTTACACATATTGGAATGATTTTTATTAAAAAACGCAGTTTTTTAGCCTGGCTGGTCCTACAACATATTTTATCTTTGATATACTATACTTTCAAATCCTCTGATATGGATTATACCTTTGGTGGATCAGTGCACATGATATTCCTCCTATTGATGTTCCCTCCAAGGAACATTGATATGAAATTGAACGAACTTAAATATGTGATCTTTATCTACAAGTGAACCGACTAGCATCAATCCATACACATGCCATTCTGGAACCTATGCTAAATTTAATTTCATTCGGGTAGATTTAGAGTCGTTTGCGTACAATGAGATTTAAAGCAACCTTGGTACACGCCATTCGGTATACCGCACAGTTAAAAATTTAATCCCAATCAGGCACCCGTTAGAAATATAAATGGAAGATATGTCTGCACCACTTTTAACTCTTTGTGGCCCAATGGTGCCCACAGGCAACAACGTTTTTTAGAGCTTATATTTAATATGCAGCTAGTAGATAGATATATCTTATTTGGATTTCATATGTCAAGACCTGATTATGGACGACACACATTAAAAGAAAAATCAAAAAATTCCAAATAATTTTTGTTAAATCGAAGGACTTGAGGCTCGATTTTAGCTTTCGATTCAGTTACATTTATATCATCCCGATTACATATTGGTTATGGAAAATGATTTATATTAAAAAAACACAGTTTTTTAGCCTGGCTGGTCCTACAACATATTTTATCTATGATATACTATACTTTCAAATCCTCAGATATGGATTATACATTTTGTGGATCAGTGCAATTGATATTACTCCTATTGACGTATGTTTGACCCCTATATGATGTGTTATGCATTTTAAATACAGCAAGGTGCTAAAACATTTGTAGTTTGTATGAACGTCATGTCTGGTAACTGTGCACAAAACAAGAATTAATATGAATTAAATTGAATTGAACATAACGGAACTCATATCACCCACAACTATTATGTATAAATAGTTCAGTTTATTTCCAAATAGGGTATCAGATATTCTTGTGTTCTCACAGTAATCGCAACAAATCAAATCTTCTCAACATGTTCAAATTCGTAAGTTTAAAATTTTTGGAAAATTTAAATGGTTTGAAATAAAAAAGTATATATTTTACATATTTGTAGGCCGTTGTTATCTTCGCCATGATTGCCTGTGCTGCTGCCAAACCTGGTTTGGTAACTCCTTTGGCTTATACCGCACCAGCTGCTGTTGTTGCTGCTGCCCCAGCTCCCTTTGTGACTGCCACAAGTAGCCAATATATTGCTCGTAACTACAATGGTATTGCCACTGCTCCAGTTGTTGCTCCCGTTGTCGCTAAGACTGTTGCTGCTCCCATTGTTGCTAAGACTTTCGCTGCCCCAGTCGCTGCTGCTTACACTACCCCAGTTGCCGCTGCCTACTCTGCCCCAGTTGTTGCCAAATACGCCTCCACCTATGCTGCTCCTTTCGCTTACTCTGCTCCCTTGACTTATGCTGCCGCTCCAGCTTCAGTTTTGTTCTAAAAACTTCTGAGACTGACTTATATACGATATATAAAATAAATGGTTCCTAAATAATATCAAAATTTTAAAAATATAAGTTTGGCTTTTATATTAATTATTTTTACTATTTTTTGGAGGCACCAGATGAAGTTTTTGGGTTCTATAATAATTATAGTCTTCAACAATACGTCGATGTGGCTAATCAGTTGGATGGATACACAAAAGTTGCGCAGAATGCATCTTTTGTGTACACATGTCTACCAATTTCTAAATGCATCAATTTCTAAAAATTTAACATATATTACTGATATATTTCCGATTGCAGAACGTCTATAAATCTATGAACAGTGGAGAGGACCTTCAAAAAGTCTGGCTGTCGGTCTGTGTGATGAAAGTACAATTTAGATCCCCAATATTTAAGATAGATTACTACTACACCAGACATAATTGATATTGAAGGTGGGATATATTGGTACACGTTGTGGTACACCTAAAGTGAAGACTTGTAACATACGTCATCTTTTTTAGAGGACACTCATATATTTTTAATTGGCTGTCATCTATAAATTTTTTTCTCTAAGTTGTCATCATTGTCATCTATATTTTTAAAATCTTGATCAACATTTGTATTTGTTAATTAAAAAAAGTTAATAAATACATTTTATGAAATTTCAGTGACATATGTATGTAGAAAGGGAGTCCGAATCTTAGCAGGAAAAACATTTATAACTGCCTAAATTTTCGGTATTTTCAGGATTTTTAGACAAATTTTCCAACCGAATTGATTTTATTTGGACATTGTGGGTTCTATGTTTCTAGGTGTCCCCAATATAAAATACCCAACGTTTAATTTTTTTTAATTTTCCGAAAATTTACCTTCAAAAGTGGCTGTAATTTACTATTCCCATTTACTTATGGGTTGCAAAATATGCTTGGGAAAAAATAAATATATAAAGATCCCAAGATTATTCGCTTCGACCAAAAATCTAAATGTAAGTTGAAACGTAGCATCTCTATTTTGAATTATTTTTATTTATTTTTATCTGAATTCCAATTATGCACGTTATTTTTTAGTGTAGACACGTTTATTGATTTTATGATTTGCATATTAAAATGCAACTCTGTTTTAAACATTTGAAATTAACGGTTAACTATGCAAATATTTTGTAAATTGTACCAACAACTACATCACTGATATTACTACAACTTTACACAACTCATACTAGATTAGAATCTCGCTTCTCAAATGTAGTACTTAAGCAAATCCAAATTTCAATAAAGTCGCTAAATATTAATGCTAAGTAGTTATAAGAACTATTGTTAGATGTAAGTTATTTTATGAACTGTTTATGAATTGAATCCTAAATAAAATTGAATTGAATTGAATAAAGTCGCTCCGATTCCTTTATCGAACACTGAATGCTTAAGCTCACTACCCACGCTTACCCAAGTTGAAGGAATAGAACATAAGCTGAAAGAAATTTCTAAATAAGGAAGGAGTAAAAAGTTAATCTTGTTGTTTCGGATGAAGCCATACTAGCTCCTCTCACGAGCAGCTACATTGCCGCCCAACGTGCAGCGAACTGTTACATTGGCGCCCAACGTGAGGCGAGCTGTTACATTGGCGCCCAAGCTGCGCCAACAGCAGCGAGCTGTTACAAAGTTTTTTTTTTATTTTTTAAATATAATTTTTTCTTTTTATCATCTAATTTCATTTTCAAAATCTGTCGCATTGGGTATACCCCACATATAGCAGTATCTCCCAACTTTCGGTATTCTGGGCAGTTTGGGTATATTTTTCAAACCTATCCTGGCTATTATTAATATCCGTCCACTTTTTGATATAGCCCTGCTGCCATATAATCTCGGTATTATGGGGATTTTTGGCTTTAATTTTCTATTCTGATTTTTGTCATTTGGGTAAAATCTTCTTACCAAAAATTGTCTCTGTCGATGTTTGGGTATAGCTCCCATATAAATGACATGCCCTTTTATTTGTATTTTGATGTGGTAATTTTGCATTCCGGAACCTTGATTATAAAGAACTTTACAGAACGTGTTCAATATAAGTATATGTTTCTACATAGCCTTCCTACAAAGTTCAGGTGCTATGTTCAGTATTTTCAAGGTATTTTTCTAATCTTCCAACCTGTGTCCGTTGTTTGGTATTTCATTTTCTCCTGCCATCAATTGATTTAGGAATTTTGAGTGTTCAGCTCATGGTGAAGGATATAAAAGTGCTAACCAGTCGAAGTCGGAATTGTTTTTCAAAGTATTCTCAAGGATGATTTTTACACATCTCCATTCTTGGTTAAAGGCACAGGTTTGAGACAATGTGTAAGAGATTTTATTATACCCTTCACCACACTGTGGTACAGCGTATTATGTCTTTGTGCATATGTTTGTAACAGGCAAAATAATCGAGATAGACCCATGGTTCCTTTTGAGAATATGTCTGTCCGTCTGTCCGTCTATGTATTTTTGTGAACAAAGTACAGGTTGCATTTATGATTAGATGAAATTTGGTACATGTCACTTATTTGGTCCAAGAAGAACCCTATTGAAATTGGAGAAAATCGGTTCAGATTTAGATATAGCTCCGATATATAGTTTCGCCCGATTTAAGATAAATGGTGTACCAAAGTCCCTACATATCTTTCGATTTGCACAAAATTTGGTACAGCCTACTGAATTAGGTCTAGAATGAATTGTGCTAAGTTACGTGAGAATCGGTTCAGATTTAGATATAGCTCGCATATATAGTTTCGGCCAATTTTAGGTAAATGGTGCACCAAAGTCCCTGAAAATCATTCGATTTGCCCGAATTTTGGCATAGCGTATTGAATTAAGTCTAGAATGACGTGAGCTAAGTTTCGGGAAAATCGGTTTAGATTTACAAATAGCTTCAATTTATAGTTTCGCCCTATTTTAGGTAAATGGTGGACCAGAGTCCCCAAAAATCATTTGATACATAGTTTCGTCCGATTTTAGGTAAATGGTGCACCAAAGTCTCTGAAAATCATTCGATTTTTAAACAGTGCAGCATAGCGAATAGCGTGTGTCAAGTTCCACTGTGCGCAATCGACTCCAGAAAGATATAAAAATCACATATTTAAGTTCGTTCAATTTCATGTCTAAAGGCGACGAATTTTCGGATACATATGTAGAATATACCCAAAGTGGTGAAGGGTATCAGTCCGACTTTACTACTTTCCTTACTGGTTTTCATTGTTTTTGTCTTCTCCGAATTTCTGCCAAGACTTTGATTAATAAATTTAAATGGTCCATTGCTATGTTTCGGGTTAAATGCATAGAAATCGTCACCTATGAAAATCTTAAAACGACTGAATGCAAAAGTCCCGAGAAAAGTTCTTCCTTTTATTTGATACCGCTTATTGCCACCAATTTCACCAATCCCTTGGCGCCGTTATAATAAAAAACAAGATCATTTTCTAATGAAATTCATTCCCGTTTCCCCCAATAAACGAACAGTGACACTTAAACTACTAATTGTTCACACTTTCAATGCGATGACAACGAATTCCATAAAAAGTGATTTATAGCACAGGCAAACAAATAAAACGGCCAAAATTAATAATAACAACTATTTTAAAACATGGCACGTTAATAAATTCAGGTGTCCGCCAAAAGACGGGCAACAGCAACGATAATAACAACAGCAACAAATAATTAATGGCAAGCAAAGCCAGAAGTAGTAGCCACTGGTCTGACGCTACTGTCTGTCAATCGGTGACCAACAAATGATTTGGGTTTTAGTATCCAGTAGCCAATGTCTTCAACATCGTTGAACTGTAAGAACGTGACATACGTATTCGGACGGTAGTGTGTTGTCGAATGAATGACGGCGATGGTTTTGTGTTTATTTTCGGATTTTCTGTAGGTTATATATTTGGGTCTTCAGATTGAATTTGCCTCAATGGACAATGGATTTGAAAATCGTGCCAAGGTTATGTAAATAAAATTATACAAGAATATTCAATGAAATACAGCAATTGGAAAGGTGGAATAGTTCTTAATGGTGCGTACAAATTATAATCAAGTCAATTATGATCAAGTAAATTCAATAAGAGTGGAAGTTTAATAGTGTTAATAAGAAACTTAAAATTCAATTCCTAATGATGATCATCGACGATGATCGAAATATTGGAAAAATAAACATAAATAAAACCTAATTAAACATTTTAAAATAAAATTATATATTTTAATTTATATTTCTTTGGCTACATAACATATATTTTGTTATTCGTTTACATATTTATATTCGTTAGAATTTCAAAATTGTTAACAATTCTATTACAATGTTTACCAAACACTTGTCGAATAAGAAGGATAGGCGTAGCTGTATGATGGATATCCATAACCGTAACCATAACGATATGTATAGGGATATGTAGTCCAAGCAGTAGAATATCCAGGATAGGTAACCGTTGGTACCGTCGGGACATAGACTCGATTAAATTGTCGTGCAACCACCTGATGGCTGTGAGCAGCTACCACTGGAGTACCAGTAGTAACGGCATATGTTGTCGGGACAGTATGCACGGGTATAACACTTGCATTTATGCAACACCACAAGGCCAGGAAAATAAAAAGTAGCTGAAAACATAAAATTATTAATAATAAAGTTTGTATGAATATCGAAAGCATATCAGAAAAAAACAAGCGTGGATTTTTAAAGGATTTTAAGAAAAATAAGTAAATATTTTTATAATATTTTTAATAACAAATCACAGATTTTGTAAGATGAGTTTGAAGGGCTATAAGCCTGAATGTATTTAAAAATTGTTGAATTTTAGAGATTTTTTAAAGAATAATTTAGAAGGATTAAAAATGATTTTAGATTTTTTAAAGAAAACTTTTGTAGGACAATCACAAAAACAAAACATGTGAGCGATTCTTCTGCCATAAAATAATTTGTTTTCTCTTTAGGTTTTGGTTGAGTTGACACTCGGAATATTGACCGATCATCATCTAAACAGCCGTTATAAGTATGTGATAAGATCATCTTCACCGTGCAAAATATGTGACGTTCTGCATATAATAATGGTCTCTAGAGCGACTACTAAATCTGACAAAATAAAGTTTTCGCTTCGTTGCACACCCCGAATATTATGTCAACATCATCGAAAATTATAGGCGTCGTCCTTGACCATAACCGAAACTTCATCTAAAATCTTAAAGCGATCAGCGTGACATTTCCGTACTCTAATGAGATAATAATAATTCCAAACAATATCATAATACATTGACACCTTTAAATATTTACGAATAACTCTCACATCCGAGTACATAAAGCCATATAATTGGTAGCAATTTAAAGGGAAACCGCGTCCTTTGGATATAGCATCAACTTCTCAGATTTATGTCCTTCAGGAGAATACAAATTTTGTCATTTTTCACACGATCTTTATCAAAACAGTAGGAACATTACCAAAAACAATAGGGGCCTTCTTTGGTTTAAATAATATTTTCTTAAAGGACTGCAGGAATATTTCAATTTTACAAACTCTTGGCACCCTCTTAATCGATTGGAGGTCAACAGCTCCTTTTTCTTACCCTGGCATATTTTACGAATAATGTTTTGCCGTAGTATCTAAACATTTACGCCATGGAGAACTGCAGCACAATTAAGCGTGGATTTTTAAATAATATTTTCTTAAAGGACTGCAGGACAATTAAGCGTAGATTTTTAAATAATATTTTCTTAAAGGACTGCAGGACAATTAAGCGTGGATTTTTAAATAATATTTTCTTAAAGGACTGCAGGACAATTAAGCGTGGATTTTTAAATAATATTTTCTTAAAGGACTGCAGGACAATTAAGCGTGGATTTTTAAATAATATTTTCTTAAAGGACTGCAGGACAATAAAGCGTGGATTTTTAAATAATATTTTCTTAAAGGACTGCAGGACAATTAAGCGTGGATTTTTAAATAATATTTTCTTAAAGGACAATTAAGCGTGGATTTTTAAATAATATTTTCTTAAAGGACAATTAAGCGTGGATTTTTAAATAATATTTTCTTAAATTACTGCAGGACAATTAAGCGTGGATTTTTAAATAATATTTTCTTAAAGGACTGCAGGACAATTAAGCGTGGATTTTAAATAATATTTTCTTAAAGGACTGCAGGACAATTAAGCGTGGATTTTAAATCATATTTTCTTAAAGGACTGCAGGACAATTAAGCGTGGATTTTAAATAATATTTCGGGAAGGACCGCATTGTGTGTCAAGTCTGTCTCAAAAATTAATGTAAAACTCTCTTTGGATAGTAAATCTTCCTATAAAAAATATAAATATCGGTCCACGTTTTGGTATAGCCTACATATGACGGTACTTTATTATTTTTTTTTTTTGGTACTCATTGGGAGTCGCTCATATTAAAAGTTTTATTGAGTTTGAGTTTTACAAAAAATTATAAATATTTTGCGATCTTTGGGTATAACCCATATATAAACTTCCAAATCCATTATAGGTATTTCGATGGCCCTAAGTACTTTTTCCAATCGATGTGGTTGTAGGTTGGCATTTTATGGCCTTGATGAGTCAACAACTTGCCCAGAGAATATTTTTAATATAAACCCATATCTCCCATGGAAAGGTAACTCGTCATTTTCTGTGTATTCAAGATCCTAGTCCTATTTTCCAACCTTAGCGTCTGGTATCTCGTTTTCTCCTGCTTGCAATTTACCATGACGCCTATTAATTTTTTGGAATTTTAAATATCCACCATATAGTGAAGAGTATACAATGATCGGAGAAATGTTTACTTCTCATTTTTCAATAATATTTTCTTATTTGCTGCGCAATAGATGTACATAAAGTAATTAATAATTGTGAAATTTTTTCTCTATATTAATTAATTCCTGATAAAAACAATTCACTCTATCTCCTTGGGTTTTCACGTTTAACACAATTATTATTAAGGAATTCAATATTGACACTTTTATCCGAAAATCCACAATACACTATTGTATTTCTCACCAATTTCATGGCGTTATCCGATATTTCGAACTGCACTGGCGGTAAATAATAAACGGTCTACACCCACTCGTTTGACTGACAACAATAGTTTTTATACCTAAAGACCGGTATAAATATGTCAAATAAATGATGAACCACGATTAATCTCTTCCCCCCTTATTCGTTGCATTTTTCCAAATGCAATTTAATCGCACACGACGAATTTGCATATTTGCATTAGACAAGATATCCCTAATAGGCGCTTAGACTTCGTTCATGGCTAATTGTCTCTTTAAAGAGTTACAAACAAATGCCGTTCATTTGAATTTGTAATGTTTTGCATTCGTTTATTTTTTTTAGTTTACACCTTTGGTTTATTTGATCGCTATCTCAATCGTTTCGCTTGCAACGAATGAACAGCTGCAATTTGTGTATGTCATAATTTTGGGTATGTGCCTTGCATGCAATTTTTTTTTTTTATTTCTTAGGCAATTGCCCAAAAGTGGATTATTATCAGATTGCCTTATATACGTGCACACAAATGAAATAAAATCTATTACGACATATTAATTAGAATTATACAATGTAAGTGTATACAAATATGTACATTTGAACTTGTACCAACAAGACGAGAAATTCAATATGGAAGAATGTGTCTAGTAATATACATATGTAGTACTCTGCAATAAAGAATGAGGATTTATTAAACCAGTAAGGAAAGTAGTAAAGTCGGACGGGGCCGACTATATGATACCCTTCACCACTATGGGTATATTAAACAGGACTATTAACATGAAATTGGATGAAATAAAATATGTGATATTTATCTACCTGTGAATTTACCTAGATCTATCCATAAAGTATGTAAATCGACTTCAAACAAATATAAATAGGTCATCCGTTGGGCTATGTCTGTACTTCTCCAAAACGCAACTACGTAATTCTATGCTCAATTTTGTAAGTTGTGCATAATTTGATGTCAATCTGACTAACTGAGGAGTTTGATGCCCAATTTACTTGAAATCGGGCGAAAATATATATGGAAGCTCTGTCCAAATATCAAGCGTTTTCAAACAAACTTTTCACAGGTTAGGTTATACTAATTTTAGAACGTTTTGTTCCTATCAGCCTATTGGTTCCTTGGTGCGTCAATTACTTAAAATCAATCTATAATAAAAGGGAGCTATATCTAAATCTGGACCGATTTTCACGAAACAAGGCAGACATCACTCTAGGCTCAATTCAGTACGTTATGTCAAATTTCGTGCAAATCGAAAGATATATAGCGACTTTGGTGCACCATTTACATGAAATCAGACGAAACTATATATGGGAGCTATATCTAAATCTGGACCGATTTTCTCGAAACTTGGCAGACATAATTCTAGGCTCAATTTGGTGCACCATTTACATGAAATCGGACGAAACTATATATGGGAGCTATATCTAAATCTGGACCGATTTTCACGAAACTTGGCAGACATCATTCTAGACCTAATTGATTAGGCTGTACCAAATTTCGTGCAAATCGAGAGATATATAGGGACCGTTTACATTAAATCGGTTAAAAACAGACGGACAGACGGACATGCATAAATCGACTCAGAAGGTGATTCTATGCATATTCTCAAAAGGAGCTATGGGTATATCTCGTTTCCTTTTGCCTGTTACAAACATATGCACAAAGACATAATACCCTGTACCACAGTGTGGTGAAGGGTATAAAAATTACACTTCATTATAAAGTGTCAGTCGAGTTTGCCTACAATTATATACCCTCAGGCCATAACATCTGTAGTATACATGTTAGCGAAAAGAGTTAACCCATTGATCTTATATTCAAATTAAGTTAAGAGCTATGCTTTCTTTTGATGACAAGGGCAATGAATCTGCTTACGTAATACTTGAACGGTCCGTCTTTAAAGATAAAACTCCCATATAAATGTCACGATCGATTTTAGGTATTTTAAACGTGGAGGGTATTGAACAAGGCCCGAATTAAACAAAGTTTTTTATTATTTTCGAGGAAAAATATTATTTGAATATTGAATAATAATGGTTGGTCAAGCCTGAAAAAACGTTAATATTTGAAAATAAATCAACTCACGAAGCACATGGGCTGCTAGGGGTATGAATATTTTATAAG